>NC_053026.1:54141149-54256418 GCF_003073215.2 Triticum urartu | reverse complement strand
TATGAAGGGTAAATAGAAATTGGCAATTCACGTTGTGGTTTTGGCGTAGGTAAGAAACGTTCTTGCTAGAAACCTATAGCAGCCACGTAAAAACTTGCAACAACAATTAGAGGACGTCTAACTTGTTTTTGCAGCAAGTGTTTTGTGATGTGATATGGCCAAAGGTTGTGATGAATGATGAATGATATATGTGATGTATGAGATTGATCATGTTCTTGTAATAGGAATCATGACTTGCATGTCGATGAGTATGACAACCGGCAGGAGCCATAGGAGTTGTCTTTATTTATTTATGACCTGCGTGTCAACATAAACGTCATGTAATTACTTTACTTTATTGCTAAAGCGTTAGCCATAGTAGTAGAAGTAATAGATGACGAGACAACTTCAAGAAGACACGATGATGGAGATCATGATGATGGAGATCATGGTGTCATGCCGGTGACAAGATGATCATGGAGCCCCAAGATGGAGATCAAAGGAGCTATATGATATTGGCCATATCATGTCACTATTATTTGATTGCATGTGATGTTTATCATGTTTTTGCATCTTGTTTACTTAGAACGACGGTAGTAAATAAGATGATCCCTCATAATAATTTCAAGAAAGTGTTCCCCCTAATTGTGCGCCATTGCGACAGTTTGTTGTTTCGAAGCACCACGTGATGATCGGGTGTGATAGATTCCAACGTTCACATACAACGGGTGTAAGACAGATTTACACATGCAAACACTTAGGTTGACTTGACGAGCCTAGCATGTACAGACATGGCCTCGGAACACAGAAGACCGAAAGGTCGAGCATGAGTCGTATAGAAGATACGATCAACATGAAGATGTTCACCGATGTTGACTAGTCCGTCTCACGTGATGATTGGATACGGCCTAGTTAACTCGGATCATGTTATACTTAGATGACTGGAGGGATGTCTATCTGAGTGGGAGTTCATTGAATAATTTGATTAGATGAACTTAATTATCATGAACTTAGTCTAAAATCTTTACAATATGTCTTGTAGATCAAATGGCCAACGTTGTCCTCAACTTCAACGCGTTCCTAGAGAAAACCAAGCTGAAAGACGATGGCAGCAACTATACGGACTGGGTCCGAAACCTGAGGATCATCCTCATAGCTGCCAAGAAAGATTATGTCCTACGAGCACTGCTAGGTGAAGCACCTGCTTTCCCTGCAGAACAAGACGTTATGAACGCTTGGCAGACACATGCTGATGATTACTCCCTCGTTCAGTGCGGCATGCTTTACAGCTTAGAACCAAGGCTCCAAAAGCGTTTTGAGCGACACGGAGCATATGAGATGTTCGAAGAGCTGAAAATGGTTTTCCAAGCTCATGCCCGGGTCGAGAGATATGAAGTCTCCGACAAGTTCTTCAGTTGTAAGATGGAGGAAAATAGTTCTGTTAGTGAGCACATACTCTGAATGTCTGGGTTGCATGACCGCTTGACTCAGCTGGGAGTTAATCTCCCGGATGACGCGGTCATTGACAGAATCCTTCAGTCGCTTCCACCGAGCTACAAGAGCTTTGTGATGAACTTCAATATGCAGGGGATGGAAAAAACCATTCCTGAGGTATATTTAATGCTGAAGTCAGCAGAGGTAGAAGTCAAAAAGGAACATCAAGTGTTGATGGTGAATAAAACCACTAAGTTCAAGAAAGGCAAGGGTAAGAAGAACTTCAAGAAGGACGACAAGGGAGTTACCGCGCCCGGTAAGCAAGCTGCCGGGAAGAAGCCAAAGAATGGACCCAAGCCCGAGACTGAGTGTTTTTATTGCAAGGGAAGTGGTCACTGGAAGCGGAACTGCCCCAAATACTTAGCGGACAAGAAGGCCGGCATCACGAAAGGTATATGTGATATACATGTAATTGATGTGTACCTTACCAGTACTCGTAGTAGCTCCTGGGTATTTGATACCGATGTCGTTGCTCACATTTGTAACTCAAAGCAGGAGCTACGGAATAAGCGGAGACAGGCGAAGGACGAGGTGACGATGCGCGTCGGGAATGGTTCCAAGGTCGATGTGATCGCCATCGGCACGCTACCTCTACATTTACCTACGGGATTAGTTTTAAACCTCAATAATTGTTATTTAGTGCCAGCTTTGAGCATGAACATTGTATCAGGATCTCGTTTAATACGAGATGGCTACTCATTTAAATCCAAGAATAATGGTTGTTCTATTTATATGAGAGATATGTTTTATGGTCATGCTCCGATGGTGAATGGTTTATTCTTAATGAATCTCGAGCGTAATGCTACACATATTCATAGTGTGAATACCAAAAGATGTAAGGTTGATAATGATAGTCCCACATACTTGTGGCACTGCCGCCTTGGTCACATAGGTGTCAAACGCATGAAGAAACTCCATGCATATGGACTTTTAGAGTCTCTTGATTACGAATCATTTGACACGTGTGAACCATGCCTCATGGGTAAAATTACCAAGACTCCGTTCTCAGGAACAATGGAGCGAGCAACCAACTTATTGGAAATCATACATACTGATGTGTGCGGTCCAATGAGTGTTGAGGCTCGCGGTGGCTATCGTTATGTCCTCACCCTCACTGATGACTTGAGTAGATATGGGTATGTCTACTTAATGAAACACAAGTCTGAGACCTTTGAAAAGTTCAAGGAATTTCAGAGTGAGGTTGAGCGTGACAGGAAAATCAAGTTCTTGCGATCAGATCATGGTGGAGAATACTTGAGTCACGAATTTGGCACACACTTAAAAAAATGTGGAATAGTTTCACAACTCACGCCGCCTGGAACACCTCAGCGTAATGGTGTGTCCGAACGTCGTAATCGCACTCTATTAGATATGGTGCGATCTATGATGTCTCTTACCGATTTACCACTATCATTTTGGGGCTATGCTTTAGAGACTGTTGCATTCACTTTAAATAGGGCTCCGTCGAAATCCGTTGAGACGACACCGTATGAATTATGGTTTGGGAAGAAACCTAAGCTGTCGTTTCTAAAAGTTTGGGGATGCGATGCTTATGTCAAGAAACTTCAACCTGAAAAGCTCGAACCCAAGTCGGAAAAATGCGTCTTCATACCCTAAAGAAACTGTTGGGTATACCTTCTACCTCAGATCCGAAGGAAAGATCTTTGTTGCCAAGAATGGGTCCTTTCTAGAGAAGGAGTTTCTCTCGAAAGAAATAAGTGGGAGGAAGGTAGAACTTGATGAAGTATTACCTCTTGAACCGGTAAGTGGCGTAGCTCAAGAAAATGTTCCTGAGGTGCCTGCACCGACTAGAGAGGAAGTTGATGATGGTGATCATGAAACTTCAGATCAAGTTGCTACTGAACTTCGTAGGTCCACAAGGACACGTTCCGCACCAGAGTGGTACGGCAACCCTGTCTTGGAAATCATGTTGTTAGACAACGGTGAACCTTCGAACTATGAAGAAGCGATGGCGGGCCCGGATTCCGACAAATGGCTAGAAGCCATGAAATCCGAGATAGGATCCATGTATGAAAACGAAGTATGGACTTTGACTGACTTGCCTGTTGATCGGCGAGCCATAGAAAATAAATGGATCTTTAAGAAGAAGACAGACGCGGATGGTAATGTGACCATCTATAAAGCTCGGCTTGTCGCTAAGGGTTATCGACAAGTTCAAGGGGTTGACTACGATGAGACTTTCTCACCCGTAGAGAAGCTGAAGTCCGTCCGAATCATGTTAGCAATTGCCGCATTCTATGATTATGAGATATGGCAAATGGACGTCAAAACGGCACTCCTTAATGGTTTCCTTAAGGAGGAATTGTATATGATGCAGCCGGAAGGTTTTGTCGATCCTAAGAATGCTGACAAGGTGTGCAAGCTCCAACGCTCGATTTATGGGCTGGTGCAAGCATCTCGGAGTTGAAACATTCGCTTTGATGAGATGATCAAAGCGTTTGGGTTTATGCAGACTTATGGAGAAGCCTGCATTTACAAGAAAGTGAGTGGGAGCTCTGTAGCATTTCTCATATTGTATGTGGATGACATACTGTTGATGGGAAATGATATAGAATTCTTGGAAAGCATAAAGGCCTATTTGAACAAGTGTTTTTCAATGAAGGACCTTGGAGAAGCTGCTTATATATTAGGCATCAAGATCTATAGAGATAGATCGAGACGCCTCATTGGTCTTTCACAGAGTACGTACCTGTTGGGTAACGTAGCAGAAATTCAAAATTTTCCTACGTGTCACCAAGATCTATCTATGGAGAAACCAGCAACGAGGGAAGGAGAGTGCATCTACATACCCTTGTAGATCGCTACGCGGAAGCGTTCAAGAGAACGGGGTTGATGGAGTCGTACTCGTCGTGATCCAAATCACCGATGATCCTAGTGCCGAACGGACGGCACCTCCGTGTTCAACACACGTACAGCCCGATGACGTCTCCTACGCCTTGATCCAGCAAGGGGAGAAGGAGAGGTTGAGGAAGACTCCATCCAGCAGTAGCACAACGGCGTGGTGGTGGTGGAGGAGCGCGGGACTCTAGCAGGGCTTCGCCAAGCACTACGAGAGACGAGGAGGAAGAGAGGTAGGGCTGCCACAAGAGGGAGAGGATCTCGTGTGTCTTGGGCAGCCCAAACCTCAAGTATATATAGGGGGAGGGGAGGGGCTGCGCCCCCACCTAGGGTTCCCTCCCTAGGGGTGGCGGCCACAAGGGGGAGAGGGGGAGGCGCACCTGGGGTGGGCCTTAGGGCCCATCTGCCCTAGGGTTTGCCCCCTTTCCCTCTTGGAGGCGCCTTGGGCCTTGGTGGGGGGGCGCACCAGCCCACCTGGGGCTGGTCCCCTCCCACACTTGGCCCATGCAGCCCTCCGGGGCTGGTGGCCCCACTTGGTGGACCCCCGGACCCCTCCGGTGGTCCCGGTACACTACTGGTAAAACCCGAAACTTTTCCGGTGACCAAAACAGGACTTCCCATATATAAATCTTTACCTCTGGACCATTCCGGAACTCCTCGTGACGTCCGGGATCTCATCCGGGACTCCGAAAAACATTCGGTAACCACATACAAACTTCCTTTATAACCCTAGCGTCATCGAACCTTAAGTGTGTAGACCCTACGGGTTCGGGAACCATACAGACATGACCGAGACGTTCTCCGGTCAATAACCAATAGCGGGATCTGGATACCCATGTTGGTTCCCACATGTTCCACGATGATCTCATCGGATGAACCACGATGTCGAGGATTCGATCAATCCCGTATACAATTCCCTTTGTCTAGCGGTATTGTACTTGCCCGAGATTCGATCGTCGGTATCCCGATACCTTGTTCAATCTCGTTACCGGCAAGTCTCTTTACTCGTTCCGTAACACATCATCCCGTGATCAACTCCTTGATCACATTGTGCACATTATGATGATATCCTACCGAGCGGGCCCAGAGATACCTCTCCGTCACACGGAGTGACAAATCCCAGTCTTGGTTCGTGCCAACCCAACAGACACTTCCGGAGATACCTGTAGTGTACCTTTATAGCCACCCAGTTACGTTGTGACGTTTGGCACACCCAAAGTATTCCTACTTGACATTTAGAAAAGCTTTAGCAACGAACTACACGATCTTTGTGCTAGGCTTAGGATTGGGTCTTGTCCATCACATCATTCTCCCAATGATGTGATCCCGTTATCAACGACATCCAATGTCCATGGTCAGGAAACCATAACCATCTATTGATCAACGAGCTAGTCAGCTAGAGGCTTACTAGGGACATGGTGTTGTCTATGTATCCACACATGTATCTGAGTTTCCTATCAATACAATTCCAGCATGGATAATAAACGATTATCATGAACTAGGAAATATAATAATAACTAATTTATTATTGCCTCTAGGGCATATTTCCAACCGTACCTTGACAAGATTTTGAAGAAGTTCAAAATGGATCAGTCAAAGAAGGGGTTCTTGCCTGTATTGCAAGGTACGAGATTGAGCTTGGCTCAATGCCCGACCATGGCAGAAGATAGAGAAAAGATGAGTGTCGTCCCCTATGCCTCGGCCATAGGGTCTATCATGTATGCTATGCTGTGTACCAGACCTAATGTAAACCTTGCCGTGAGTTTGGTAGGAAGGTACCAAAGTAATCCCGTCATGGAACACTGGACAGCGGTCAAAAATATCCTGAAGTACCTGAAAAGGACTAAGGAAATGTTTCTCGTTTATGGAGGTGACGAAGAGCTCATCGTAAAGGGTTACGTCGATGCTAGCTTCGACACGGATCTGGATGACTCTAAGTCACAAACCGGATACGTGTATATTTTGAATGGTGGGGCAGTAAGCTGGCGCAGTTGCAAGCAAAGCGTTGTGGCGGGATCTACATGTGAAGCGGAGTACATGGCAGCCTCGGAGGCAGCACACGAAGCAGTTTGGGTGAAGGAGTTCATTACCGACCTAGGAGTCATACCCAATGCGTCGGGGCCGATGACTCTCTTCTGTGACAACACTGGAGCTATTGCCCTTGCCAAGGAGCCCAGGCTTCACAGGAAGACCAGGCATATCAAGCGTCGCTTCAACTCCATTCGTGAAAGTGTTAAAAATGGAGACATATAAATTTGTAAAGTACATACGGACCTGAATGTCGCAGATCCGTTGACTAAACCTCTCCCTAGAGCAAAACATGATCAACACCAGAATTCCATGGGTGTTCGATTCATCACAATGTAACTAGATGATTGACTCTAGTGCAAGTGGGAGACTGTTGGAAATATGCCCTAGAGGCAATGATAAAATGATTATTATATTTCCTTGTTCATGATAATTGTCTATTATTCATGCTATAATTGTATTATCCGGAAATCGTAATACATGTGTGAATACATAGACCACAATGTGTCCCTAGTGAGCCTCTAGTTGACTAGCTCGTTGATCAAAAGATAGTCATGGTTTCCTGACTATGGACATTGGATGCCATTGATAACGGGATCACATCATTAGGAGAATGATGTGGTGGACAAGACCCAATCCTAAGCATAGCTCAAAGATCGTGTAGTTCGTTTGCTATAGCTTTTCCGAATGTCAAGTATCATTTCCTTAGACCATGAGATTGTGCAACTCCCGGATACTGTAGGAGTGCTTTGGGTGTGCCAAACATCACAACGTAACTGGGTGACTATAAAGGTACACTACGGGTATCTCCGAAAGTGTCTGTTGGGTTGGCACGAATCGAGACTGGGATTTGTCACTCCATATGACGGAGAGGTATCTCTAGGCCCACTCGGTAATGCATCATCATAATGAGCTCAATGTGACCAAGTGGTTGATCACGGGATCATGCATTACGGTACGAGTAAAGTGACTTGCCAGTAACGAGACTGAACAAGGTATTGGGATACCGACGATCGAGTCTCGGGCAAGTAACGTACCGATTGACAAAGGGAATTGAGTACGGGATTGATTAGGTCCTCGACATCGTGGTTCATCCGATGAGATCATCGAGGAGCATGTGGGAGCCAACATGGGTATCCAGATCCCGCTGTTGGTTATTGACCAGAGAGTCGTCTCGGTCATGTCTGCTTGTCTCCCGAACCCGTAGGGTCTACACACTTAAGGTTCGGTGACGCTAGGGTTGCAGAGATATGAGTATGCAGTAACCCGAAAGTTGTTCGGGGTCCCGGATGAGATCCCGAACGTCACAAGGAGTTCCGGAATGGTTCGGAGGTGAAGAATTATATATAGGAAGTGCAGTTTCGGCCATCGGGAGAGTTTCGGGGGTCACCGGTATTGTACCGGGACCACCGGGAGGGTCCCGGGGGTCCACCGGGTGGGGCCACCCATCCCGGAGGGCCCCATGGGCTGAAGTGGAGAGGGGAACCAGCCCCTGGTGGGCTGGTGCGCCCCCCTTGGGCCCCCCCCATGCGCCTAGGGTTGGGAACCCTAGGGGAGGGGGCGCCTCCACTTGCCTTGGGGGGTACTCCACCCCCTTGGCCGCCGCCCCCCTAGGAGATCCCATCTCCTAGGGCCGGTGCACCCCCTAGGGGGCCTATATAAAGGGGGGAGGGAGGGCAGCAACACCTCAAGTCTTGGCGCCTCCCTCTCCCCTGCTACACCTCTCCCTCTCGCAGAAACTCGGCGAAGCCCTGCTGCGTTCACTGCTGCATCCACCACCACGCCGTCGTGCTGCTGGATCTTCATCAACCTCTCCTTCCCCCTTGCTGGATCAAGAAGGAGGAGACGTCATCCGCTCCGTACGTGTGTTGAACGCGGAGGTGCCGTCCGTTCGGCACTTGGTCATCGGTGATTTGGATCACGGCGAGTACGACTCCATCATCCCCGTTCTCTTGAACGCTTCCGCTCGTGATTTACAAGGGTATGTAGATGCACTCTCCTCTCGTTGCTATTTGACTCCATAGATTGATCTTGGTGAAACGTAGGAAATTTTTTTGTTTTCTGCAACGTTCCCCAACAGACGAGCCTTGTAAAGACCAACCGTTCCATCAACTTTCTTCTTTATCTTGTACACCCATTTACAATCAACAATATTTTGGCCCTTCACAGGAGCAACGAGGTGCCACCTATGGTTTTTTTTCTATCAAGGCGCCAAATTCTTCATCCATGGCTTACTTCCACTTGGGATTAGGAGTGGCTTCTATATGTGACCTTGGTTCAGCTGGAGCCAAAGAACTTGATGCAATCGTAACACATCATGTCATTGGAAAGTGCCTTTGGTTTTGATATACCATGTTGCAACCGTATCGAACACCAGGTGGTGTAGATGTGCCTCCAACTGCAGAAGGCCCGGTGTAGTCCGGTGTGCCATCCACCAGAGCAGAGGCATGTCTTCCTGGCGCGTCAGGATCCTCGGCATCACGAGAGCTATATCTCGCTTATAGCGACATACATGCTCCCCTCGCCTGAAGCTTTTATCCCTCACATAGGTATTGGGCCGGGTCATTACATTTTCTATTCGCTCGCACCTAGCCCGGAACAAAGACCCTCATTAACTGTACTATTTCGTTGATTGTCTGCAGGTTTTTCAGGGGGGTTTCTTTTTTCAAATAGAAACTATTTCTTTTTGGACATTCTTCGTTTTTTCCAGTTTCTTTGTTTCTTTCTTGTTTTCACTTTTCACTCTCTTTGCATTGGTTTTCATTGGTTTCTATTTTTCATTCACTTTCTTTCTTAGTTTTCTTTGTTTCTTTTTGGGTTTACATTTGTTTTCTTCCCCTTTCTTTGGTTTTCATATTTTTCTTTCCCCATTTTCACTAATTTGCACTTTTCTGCATTAGTTTTTTCTTTCTTTTAGTTCAGTTTTCTTTATTTCCTTCTCGATTTTCTTCATTTTTCTTTGGTTTTTGTCACTTTTCTTATGTTTCTTTGTCGGTTTTCAACGGTTTTCCTTTTTTACCACGTGTCTAGTTTTTTCGGTACATTGTGTACATGTTTAGCATACATGTGAATTTTTTTTCATAGACGTTGAACATTTTTCAAATACACAATGTATATTTTCTTAAATACATGTTCCGGAGATATTTTCAAATACATGGTACACATTTTTTTAGTATACATTCAAAAAAAATAATTGCAATGAAAAAATTCACAATGCATATTTTCTTAAACAGTTTTTGATGTCTACATAATTACACAATAAACAGTTTTTGATGTCTACTTTATAAATCAGGAATATCTTCTTATACATATTTAACATTTTTTAAATATCTGATCAATATTTTTTCTGTTTCCTTTTCTTTCTTCAGTTTTCTTCTTCTTTTTCTCTTTGGTTTTCAGTGTTTCTTTCCGGTTTTCTTTGTTTTTTTTACCTTTTTTCATAGACATGGTACATTTTTCATACACGAAAAGAACATTTTTTATACACGTTTATCATTTTTTAAAAGTACATGATTATTTTAAAACAATATATGTTTTGAGGTCTAATGTTTTTCTATACAGATTGTACATTTTTCGTATACAGTAGGAATTTTTCTTTTATACTTGTTTAACATTTTTTCAAATACTCGTTTCCAAATACGTCATTGTTTCCAAATAGATGTTTTGAAAAAAATTCATATAGATGGTAAATATTTATAAATACTTTTGTAATTGTTTTAGTGCCATACAACATTTTAAAGCTATGCTAACATTTTTACATTGTATTAGCATTTTTCAAATACGTCATTAACATTTTTTTTTGAAACACGTGAAAATATTAAAGTGTCACATATATTACATTTAATTGTACAAAACAATTTTTCTGAATTGTGAAAACATTTTCTTAAATTGTGTAAACATATTTTAAACTAGCTCGTAACATGTTTTTTCATATACATTTTACATTTTTCATATACATGTGGAACTTTTTTTGATACACATTAACCTTTTTCAAATACATATTTGTACAGGTTTTGATATAGATAAATGAACATTTTCTTAAGACATTTGTAAATACACTATGCGTTTTCTGATTGTTAATACATTAATATACTATGCACATTTTTCTACCTAATTTTAATTGCTACAAATAATTTTTGAAATACACAATGAACATTTTTCTATTGAACAATGAACTTTGTCATAACACTTGGTGAACATTTTTTTTAAATAGATTACTAACACTTCCTTATGAAATTTTTTAAATACACAATGAGCAGTTTTTACAATGCAAATACAATTTCTTAATACTTGGCGAATAATGTTTTGACAGAAAAACGTTCTTGAATTAAGTTTTCGTCACCCCCTAATAATAAAGGTGCTATTATTTCTGGTCGTTCATCACAAAATTGGCCCCGAAGTTGCCCTAAATTACCCACTATGCCATCTATAAGTCAAGAAAATGATCCATTATTTTTAAACGCTGCCAGATTTATTTCGTGAAGGGGGAAGTGGTGACGAGTCCTCCTAAATCGGCAATGGCTATACATGCAATAACAACGAATTATGTGGGGGCTTCGAGTGCTAGCCAAATTACTGAAGGGAAGTGGTCTAAACCGTGTCACAACATGTATAAGATGAACGTGGACGCATGCTTTATGGAGGATGGATGCGGGGCTACTGCGGCCGTTCTTCGAAACCACCACGGACATGCTTTGGCTGGTTCGTCGTCCCTGGTTAGTCACGTTCTCGATGCCCCCTCCGCCGAGGCGATGGCATTGAAAAATGATATGATGCTTGCAGACCAACTTGGTTGTTCCAATATCACTTTGGAATCAGACTGCCTCGAAATTATCTTAGCATGCAAAGGGAAAGTGGACATTCTGAGTCCTTATTCGGCGATTTTGAGTGACTGCTTTATATTAGCTCAAAGAATTGGGGGTGTATCTTATGCTTATTGTTCAAGAGGGGCAAACCAAGTGGCATAGTTAGTTAGATGTTGTTACAATTCTAATCTATAATTTCGTGGGATAATGATCCTTCACAGTTTATTCTAGCTGAACTTTTTTCTGATGTATCCCTTATTTGAGTTGAATAAAATGTGCCACAAGTTCAAAAAAAAAAACTGATACACTCAGATGTCACAAGTAAACAAGCAGTGCGGTGTCTGCGGGCCCACTCTTCCACGCGCAAGATCACGGATTCATTCCTGGTTCAGCTCTTTTTTCTTCCCTTTTCTCTGCACGCCTCCTACATCCCGTGCGCAGTAACGTGCCGTGCCCGTCGCGACGCCCCTGCTTTTTTTTAGCATCAGTACAGACACAAGCGCTCATATACACGCGCATATATTCACCCCTATGAACGCACACACGCATACTTTACCCTTATGAGCACTTCCGAGAGACTGAGCCGGCATATCATCTTGAGATTTACGAAGTCATCGTAGGCGCCTCGTCATCAACGGGAACGTGTCCTCCCACTGAAAGCGCATCGCCGGAAATCCTGAAATAAATCCAGAAATAATGCGAGCACCAGGATTTGAACCCTGATGGGTTGGGATACCACTGTCCACCTAACCAACTCAACCACATGTTGATTCGCGACGCCCCTGCTTTTCATTATTTCATTTTTTTTGCTTTTTGCTTTATCATTTCTGTATTTATTTTTCCTTCTTTAAATTAATTCGTGATTTCCAAAAATCCAAATTTTAAAAAGTTGCATGTTTTGAAAAATATATTGAGAGATCATAAAATGTTTGTGATTTTAAAAACTGTTCGCATATTATTAAAAAATCATGATTTAAAAAAAGAGAAATAAAAATTTCAAGATTTTGAAAAATGATCGTGTATTCAAAAAATATTCTGTAATTTTAAAAAATGTCCATAAAATTTTTGAAAATGTTCACAAAAATTAAAACAGATCCGTAAATAACGAACAAAACAAACCGTTGTTTACGTGGAGGTTTTATTAGGGGATTTGTAGAGGTCGTTTTATGATTTTATTTAGTCCCTTGCGCGTCGGTAAGAAAAAGATTTTTGTGTTTTGTACAGCACTGAGCCCAAAAAATTGACACAACTTCCTGTGGGTTTGCTTTTGTAAGCTATATAAAAATGACTAAATATTTATCTTGCTTCTGTACATAACTATGTTTATTCTGGTGCCATAATTTTTACTGGTTATGGAAAACACCGCTACCTTAGGTCAAGGCGAAACATATCCTCCTCCATGGTGCTTATGCCTGAGTTCATATTCCTCCTCAAAAGAGCTCCTTAACCCTCCTCCTCCACAAAAAGAGCTAGGGTTTTTGCCTCCCGCCGGCGTCACCGCAGATCCAGTCCTCTCCGATGGCCCTAGGGCCATGGGAGCGCGGTGGATCTCGGCAAGGGCCGGCGGGAAGGCTCCATTTTTAATTGTTTCTTTTAGTTTTACTAGGGGTTGTGTCCTACTCAGGAAGACGAGACGGCGACGGCTCCCTGAAAATGGTATAAAGGTCTCCCCGCCTAGACCCCGTTCCGGCGGTGCGTCTAGCATCGTTGGTGGGCGTGTGGAGGTGCGTCTCCGGCGAATCTATCTTTGGTGAATTTGCTCGGATCTTGTCGTTGTTCGTCTACGTTCGTGTGTCTTCGAGTTGGATCCTTCTGATATACATTATTCTTCATCTGCGGCGGATGTTGTTCTGGTGCGCTGGTCCTACGGGGCTTTAGCACGACGACTTCCCGACTGTCTACTACAACAAGTTGTGCCCGACTTCGGCGATGGAGGGGTGATGACGGCGGCGCGCCTTCGGCTCGCTTCAGTGCTTGTAGTTGTCGCTAGGTGGTCTATGGACCTGGATGCATTTTTTATTATTTCTGCTATTAGTTGTACTATCATAATTGGATATGAATAGATTAGAAATTTTCTCACAAAAAAGGCGAAACACATCATTTATCAGTCTAGCTTAGGCATGGTCCATCAAAGCAATTTGCTCAGCCAAAAAATATTTTGTGGTGGCGCCTTACGAAATCAAGTCTTATGAGACCATTACATTTTTAGTTTTTTAAAATGACATTTGAAAAGTCACTTATCTCATCATGATATCATTAAGACATAGTTTGATTTTTAAAGTCCTTATCTTATCATGACATTGACTTTTTTTATCTCTGTCACATATGCATAATCTGATTGTTTTTCCCTCATTACAACGCATGAGCATATTTACTAATGTTATCTAAAATATACATGAATATATGGTTTATGAGAGAAAAATATATTCTTGAAAGAACCGACAAAGAAAAGAACCTACCAAAATAGAGCAAAAATGCTAGACCTACGGACGATCTACGTAAAGTTACGTAACTTGCCTTAACTTATCTCTTCGCCCCGAGGGCCCCCTTATTTCCTCTAACCAAAACATGCCACCTAATTAGTTATGTTAATTATGTAGAAATCCTTACGTAGGTATAGCATTACTGAAAATGGAACGAGCGGAAATAGGGAAACAAGAAAAGGCGAATGGAGGTGCGAACGGAAAGAACCGAACGAAAAGCAGGGCCGAAGAAAAGAAGAAAAAAGTGAACGGAACGAACTCGAAGCTATCCTATGGGCCCCCATACACATTCGCTCTGGGCGAAGCGAGGAGAAACCTGTTTGCAAAAAACAAAAACAAAAAAACGCTGTCCGTGCGCGTGACCCACATAAACGCTACGCGCACACCACGCGTTACCTTGTCCGGATCGGACATGGAGACATCGCCGTCCTCCTAGCTGCCTATATATACATCCTAGTACATCCTCACGTACCCCGCTCGTCTAGACATCGATCCCCCGTCCAGAATCCGAAGCCAGCTCCAGCCTACGCGCGTTTCTCGCCGGCCGGCCGGCCGACCCAGCTCGCGCGCACAGCAACGTTCTGAGCTCATGTCGACGGTAGTAGGCGCACGTTCCGAGCCCAGCACGCCGACGGCCACCCGCAAGCGCCCGGCGGCGGAGCGCGTCGCCAACGGCAACGGCGGCAAGAAGGCTCGGTACTCGTTCGGGAGCATTCGCGACTACGAGACGCTGGAGGTGCTCGGGGAAGGCGCCTACGGCCAGGTCTCGAAGGCGCGCGACCGCCGCACCGGCAAGAAGGTGGCGGTGAAGTGGATCCGCGCGCCCGACATGCCGGCCGTGATCCGTGAGGCCGGCTGCCACGCGGCGTGCCGCGGCCACCCGTCCGTCGTCGACATCCTGGACGTGGCGACGGACGCCGACACGGGGGACATGTTCCTCGTCATGGAGCTCGTCGCCGGCGGGCTCACCCTGCGCGAGCACCTCTACAAGCCTCTCTCCGAGGACGTGGCCCGCGTGATGATGCGGCAGCTCCTGGACGCGGCCGAGAGGCTGCACGGGGCCGGCGTCGTCCATCGGGACATCAAGCCCGAGAACGTCCTCGTCACCATGTTCGGCGAGCTGAAGGTGGGCGACTTCGGGTCGGCGACGCGCCGGAGGCCGCCCGGTGTGCCGTACGAGGAGTGCCGCGTGGGCACGCTGATCTACACCTCGCCGGAGCAGCTGGAGGGGAACCGGTGCTACGGGCAGGCCGTGGACATGTGGGCGCTCGGGTGCATCATGGCTGAGCTCCTGGCCGGCGGGACCCTGTTCGTGGGAGACACGGAGGAGGGCATGGTCGCCGAGATGGCCAAGCTACGAGAGCAGATCGCCTCCACGGGGAAGATGGACCTGGAGTGGTTCCCGGATCTTTCGGAAGCCGGGCACGGCCTCCTCACTGGCATGCTTGCATTCGACCCCGACCAGAGGCTCACGGCGGTGGAAGCGCTTCACCATCGGTGGTTCAACAACAACGAGGCCTCTGCTTCGTGACTCTGTTAAGTTAATTAGCTTCATTAGACCGATGGACGAAATGTTCAGTGCATTGCTCTGTGGTGTCCCAGAGTTAGCTTAATTATCCTGCAACCCTTCTGCAGGTTTGTTTTGGGGAAAAAGGTTTGGATAAATTTAAGCGTGTATGCACCAACTTAATTGAGATATAATCTATGTGTGCTGTTGTGCGCATCCTGATTTGAGATAAATCTTTGAAATGCACGATGGACTTGCTACTTATGCAAATATGCTGCAATGTACAGAACGTAGTATATATTCTCTTCCATTTATCCTTCAATCGTTGGTTTTTCATTTTTCATAATCAGATAACTGCACGGCAGTGACCACATTTTTCCTTGCAATATTCGAGTCCTCGGTGACTCAAATGCTTTGTTCAAGTCACTTGTCATGGTTGCTCCCCCCCCCCCCCCCCAGTTAACAGTGATTGAATCTTCGAGACTGGCATGTCAAAAATACTCTCTTTGTCCAGAATTATTTGTCGCGGAATTAGTGTAATTTTGGAAGCGCATGCGCCGCTGCTCAACCGAACAACATAAACAATTTAGTTGTACTCCCTCCGTTTCTAAATATTTGTCTTTTTAGAGATTTCAACAAATGACTATATACGGAGCAAAATGAGTGAATCTACACTCTAAAATATATCTATATACATATATATGTGATAGTGCATTTGAAATCTCTAAAAAGATAAATACTTCCTCCATCCCATAATATAAGAACGATTTTTGACATTAATGTAGTGTGAAAAACGTTCTTATATTTTATATTTTGAGACAGAGGGAGTATTTAGGGATGGAGGGAGTATTCAAATAGTAGTAGTATATAACAAAGAATGCACATACAACACGGACGAAATCAGCATCGTCCACATGCAACTGGATCTGTGTCACGAGATGTATTCTCTCCCGTATCTTGCTTCGTACAGAGGTAAAAAAGAATGTGGGCCAACGCTCACTAAAGGCTGCACGAGGTGACGGGTGTTGGCCGGACCAGGATCGATCGCACGGCCCGGTAATGTTTCGGAGCCGTCCTGAGCTGGCTCGCTGCAGCGGCCGACTTAATGGTTGCCAACTACAACAGCCTTATAATCGCTCAAAAAAAAAAACAGCGTTATCCTTTAGACACCGCCGCCCAGCCTTCACCCCACGCAATCTGCCCCAAATGTATGTCATTGGACAAACTTTGTGTAGGATTTACTCTTATCAATCTTGTACCCAACCTTCAGCGTCACTATTTGACATGCCCCCTGTATGAACGAATTACCTGTGATCAATTATGTTTACCTGCATGGAATTCCATCAACTAGGTTATCACCTTTCTTCTATCAGTTTGCAGACTGTCCTGAATTCCAAATCACCAATTCACCATTGAGTTATTCTGTCACTTGTCAAACACTGCTCGTTCATCCATTCAAATGTACATTCATATGTGCTGACACTGCTTCAAAAGGAAACGTTTCCAACCATGCCAATAACACACCTCCAAATTGCTGACATACACATTCCAGTTTTAGAATTATGAGATGACTAGGCAGTCTTAACAATCATCGCTGGTCTTAACAACAAAACTACCTGGGTCTGCAACGCTCTAGCAGTAAAACAGACACAAACATGCTCAAATCGAACAAGTGATGATCCAACTACATGCCATAAAACCAAGTCTTTATAAGCCCGATCACACAACTTCAAAACTATGGTTCACAACATCATACCCACGCAGGGGTTCATGTTACAATATGCCCAAGCAGAGTCTTCCTAAGCGCCGAACAACTTCATAACTAACACACATCGGGATCAAAGGATAGGACCGCCCCATAGACAACAAACACTGTCAGATACACTTCACTTCATTACTCCAGGATTTTGCAATAAAGGAAATCTGGAAGGTCACATTTGTTTCCACTCATAGTCACAATCTCATACGCCAGGCTTTTCCGAAGGTGATCTATCAGAATCTGCACAAAAAAACCGACAAACAGCACTTAGCACTGACAAATGCACTCCTCCTACGACATTAGTAATCAGGACTCTTTGTACGAAAACAAGGCGGTGAGTTCACTCAACTTGCTGGGCTGTGTGCGATGGTATAAACCAGTGAACTCGCAGATGTAGTGCACGATGTAGACCCCGCTCTCCTCCCTGCGACAAGTGGTGAAGACAGATCTTAAGTTTGCATGCCTCAACTAAAAATTCTGATGAGTACAGACAGGGACTAGCATGCCATGTACCCACCCTTGTGCACAGATCGTGCACACCCACGAATGGATATCAAAAGTCCAGCCTGTGCTCTCGACAAGCCATCAACCGAAGATGTCGTTGAGGAACTGGCAGAAACAAACCTGGAATCTCTTAGCTATTGCACTATGCTTCTTCTCCACCTCATCGGTTGGGTGTGTCTCCGTCGGGTACATCACCATGAAGAGCATCTTCTCGGGGTCAAGGACGTACAACGACTAGCAATCCATGAAGTAAACCGGAAACATGAAAGGCGATTCCATGAAAACTCATTTGTCAGTGTTAATTCCAAATACATAAGACGTTCTTATGGTATCATTGATGGTTTCATCAACCCTCTTACCTTCTTCAGCCATTCAATCTTGTACCCCATCAACTTTGAGTGCATCATCATGTTGATGTACTCCCGGTCAACTTCATTATATGCCTTGCACAATTCTTCCTGCACTTCAAGCACACTCAGCAAGCATTCTTACTCATTTTGTTAACCTCCACCAACCATCAGTTAGGATGGAACTTACCACAAAACCCCTCTCCACCGTGCCAGCCATTTGCGGTACATCTTACGCTCCTCTCGCTTAGCATTCTGTGGATACACCTCCAGCCAGTCACTGTAAGCTCACCACCAGGACCTAGAGCTCTTTCAAGTCCATTGCAGACATCGTCACTGCCAATGGCATGAAGTGCCTAAACCACTTCATGCAATAGAACATGAAGTTACAAATGCATATATGAGACAACTTAATGCAATTTGGTTAAGGAAGGTCCTTTCCGTACTTCTGTAGCTCCCGGTCAAAGCACGGCAACATTCTATCGTAGAATTTCAGAACATCCCGGACAGATGGCTCATCATGGTTTAGACCAACATGGCTGGGATACTTGCCTCCCCACTCGCTCATCACCGACGGATCATTTGGCGGACAACCTGAATCCATAACTGTTGCCGACCCGCTCCCCAGAGAAATGTCCGTAAAAGGAATCCTACACTTTTGTAGGTACTCAACAATACCTGCCGGACCACACAGGCCTGTCGATGGTCCACGCTCCCTAGCCATCTCCCTGGGTCTAGATGTCGAACATCCACCTTGCTTGAGAACTGAACAAAATTCATTGGAGTTAATTCATGAGTACACACTAAGTAATATATACTGGTAATGGTTGCCAGTACCTGCTGGCCCCTGTCGCTGCATACGGGTGGTCGTCTCTCACGCATCTCCCAAACCATCTGCAGCACCACCTCTTTGTTTTAGTAGCCACGGTAGCCCAAAGCCAACGATAACTTTAATCATAATTATATGATGAATTACCTATATGGCTCATTATGGATAGTCATTTGCTAAACTGATGTGTTCCTTGCACGTGCTTTATGCCTCATACTCAGATGTAACTGAGCTGGTGCAGATGTAACTCACCGAGCAGCCGCACACGATCTCCAGCATTGATTTTGTCCATTCGGCTTCACTCTGCTTTTGTTGTATGGTATTCCAAAACCAACCTCACATGAATACAAATTGTAAAAGTCGCACGCCTCTCCCAGCGTGTCCAAGCTGATTCCAACCTCCGGCTTAAGCACACTCTTCGACGGCTCTTCCGCAAATTTCCGGATAGACTGCTCCAGTGCGCTCATTCAAGACACGCACAGAGTACTGTCCGGAGGTGCGCTTCCCAGCCCGAGCCTACAGACGAAGCGAACAGACTCAACTTTCAGGCACTAACCTACATTGTAATAACCACTGTAGTCTATGCCCGCAAAAATGTACACAGGCGTTTACAGCACCTATGAAATTCAAGTTACTGTAATCTGGAGTAATTGTAAATCACATCTACTATAGAATGTTTCCAGCTTCACCTCTTTGCCCATCTAGGCGCCTCAGGGTTGACCTTCCCCGTGGACTGCGCTGACTGAGTCGGCGCAGCTTCCCTCCGTCGACGGTGCTCTCCTCCGTCCCTTGCTGGGCTGCCGCCACCAACATCCTGCGCACACCCTAACCCGCAGTTCGGTTCCTCCGGCGCTCCCGGGCCGATACCCCTAGCAGTTAGTGTCACACCTGGCCACTTGTCCGCCACTTGTCCAGTGTGACGTGTCAAGGATCGGGCCCCGGCTGTAAGAGTGCGTGAGTGAGAGCGAGGGAGTGATAAAAGGGGCAGCCAGCCGCCTGTGGCAGGGCATGCGATGTAACAGACTGTCAACTCATCCTAATCCATCCTCTGGAAGCAATCTCCCTTCTTCCTCTCCAAGTCTCTCTCTCTCGCTCTCCCTCACCTACTCCGATCCCCTCCTCTCTGGTTCGTTACAGTTCGTAATCAGAGCCAAATCGCCCAAAAAATTTTCTCCCCGCGCTGGTTGCAGATCGGTAACATCCACCGCGCCGGTGTGTGCTGCTTCGGCAAGCTCACACGAAATCCGTCGCAGGGTTCGATCTCTTCCAAGCACGGCGATGGCGCCCTCCAAAGCTT
This sequence comes from Triticum urartu, assembly GCF_003073215.2. NCBI lineage: Eukaryota > Viridiplantae > Streptophyta > Magnoliopsida > Poales > Poaceae > Triticum > Triticum urartu. Next base: position 54,236,527 of record NC_053026.1, on the reverse strand, counting down.
CGGCGGAGACGCGTCAGGTACTGGCCGCCATGGACAAGGGCAACAGCAACATCACCAAGATGCTCGAGTCCCTCCTCGCCAAGATGGACGAGCAGAAAGCGGTCCACGACAAGCAGATCGAGATTCAGGCCGCCTTCAACGCGCAGATCTCGCAGGACGTGTGCGGCCTCTCCAGGCAGATCGATCTGACGCAGGCCGACGTCGACGCGACTCGCAAGACGGTGGAAGGCTCAGCATCGCCGTCAGGGTCGGTCACCACCGTGCTGCACCAACCCGCTGCTCCGCAACAACCCCCACCATCGCCCCCGCCGCCTCCACATTCGCCGCACGTGGCCACCGAAGAGGGCCGCCCGGCGACCGCCCACGCGCGTCTCGGGGACCATCGACCCCCGCTGATTCCCGTGCCTCCACAGGGCGGATTCGCGGCCCCCGCCGTCGTTCCCTCCCCAACAGCGGGCCACTACGGCAACGACTACCACAAGCCACCGAAGCACGACTTCCCCCGATTCGATGACTCCGCTCCATATCTGTGGCTAGATCGCTGCCTGGCATACTTCGAACTCTACAAGGTTGCACCACACAACTGGGTGGCCACCGCGGCGCTGTATATCGAAGGCCAAGCAGCGCACTGGCTGAGCGCATTTCATCAAACACATCGCGGCATCACCTGGGAGGTCTTCACGTTCGCCGTGCTCGAGGAGTTCGGTGCCGATGAGTTCGAGGTGGTCATGCACAAGCTGCTTCAACTCCGGCAGACCGCCACGGTCGCCGAGTACCGCGCGGCGTTCAACGAGCAAATGTACCACCTGCTTGCGCTCGATCCGTCCATCAACACCAAGTTCTTCGTCACCCAGTTCATCCTGGGCCTGAAGGACGAGCTACACGCCCCGGTTCGTCTGCAGGCGCCCTCAAGCATCACCAGGGCGTCGGTGTTGGCGCGTATTCAAGAGGAGGAACTGGGCACGACGCGCGTACGCCCATGCATCACTCCAGCGGGGCGACCCCCACCGGCGGCGGCTCCACCACAACCCCAGGCGGCCGCGCCCAACCGCGCCCCCACGGAGGACTATGCGCGCGAGCGGCAACTCCGCGACTATCGCCGCGCCAATAATTTGTGTTTCAAGTGCGGTGACCGATACTCGCGGGAGCACCGGTGTGCGCAGCCCGCCCAACTGCTCACCATCAGTGTCGGCGATCACGGCGAGGTGCTCTCCGACGACACCATCCACGCGCTGCAACTCCTCGACGACCCCAGACCGGTTGCACAGCCGCCAGCTCCTGCTGGGGATGCTCCCGAGTGCTGCCTCCTCTCGTCGCACGCCCTGGACGGCACGGACTCGGCGACGACGATCCACCTGCGCGCACTGGTGGGCAATCAGGTCATGCTACTTCTTCTTGATTCGGGCAGCTCGCATAGCTTCGTCAACAAATCCTTCGTCGATCATCTCGGGCTGGCGACAGAAGAAATGCCGCGGGTGGACGTGCGCGTCGCCAACGGTGACTGTCTCTCCTGCAACCGCATCGTCCTCGAGCTCAAGTGGTGGATGCAAGGGCACACATTCGCCACACTGATGCGCGAGCTGGACATTGGCGCGTACGATGGCATTCTGGGCATGGACTGGCTTGCCCAGCACAGCCCCATGACATGCCACTGGCAAGACAAGCGGGTCAAGTTCACCCACGACGGTGAAGAGGTGACGCTCTGGGGCGCGCCCACCAAGGCGTCCACCACCCTTAAGGCGATCAAACCCGACGAGCTGCGCAAGATGATCGCGGGCAACGACGTCTGGGCCATGGCCATGGTGGACACGTGCGGGCGCGCACCGCCACCACGGCGCAAATGCGCCAGCCAGACGCCTCTCGCCGATCTCCTGGAGGAATTCGCCGACGTCTTCGCCGCTCCCCAGGGCCTGCCGCCCCATCGCCAGTATGACCATGCCGTCACACTGGTGGAAGGCGCAGTCCCCGCAAACACTCGCCCGTACCGCTACTCGCCGCTGCAGAAGGACGAAATCGAGCGCCAGGTCAAGGAAATGCTCGACGCCGGCATCATCACACACAGCGTCAGCCCGTACGCGGCGTCGGTCCTGTTGGTCAAGAAGAAGGACGGAACATGGAGGTTTTGCGTCGACTACCGTCGTCTGAATGATGCCACGATCAAAAACAAGTTCCCGCTCCCGATCGTCAACGAGCTCCTTGACGAACTGGCGGGCGCAGCAGTCTTCTCCAAGCTGGATCTCCACGCGGGGTACCACCAAATTCGTATGCGCGAGGAGGACAAGGCCAAGACCGCGTTCAAGACGCATCACAGGCATTTTCAGTTCAGGGTCATGCCGTTCGGCCTGACGAACGCCCCAGCGACTTTCCAATGCCTCAGGAACGCCATATTCAGTAAGTATGTGCGCAAATTTGTGATCATTTTCCTTAACGACATTCTTGTCTTCAGTGAAACAATGGAAGAACACACCGAGCACCTCCGGATCGTCTTCGAGCTGTTGCGGGCGCACCAACTGTTCGTCAAGGAGAGCAAGTGCAGTTTTGCCTGCGACCACATCGACTACCTGGGGCACGTCATCTCCAAGGAGGGCGTGGCCACTGACAAGGACAAGACGCTGGCCAAGGAGCAGTGGCCAACGCCGACGAACGCCACCGAGCTGCGTGGATTCCTGGGGCTCACCTGCTACTACAGGAAGTTCGTGCCGCACTACGGCATCATTTCAAAGCCCCTCACGCAGCTCCTCACGAAGAAGGGCTTCGCCTGGAGCGAGCAGGCGCAAGCGGCGTTCGAACGGCTCAAGATTGCGATGAAGACGCCACCAGTGCTTGCCCTGCCCAACTTCGACATGTCGTTCTCCATCGAGACCGATGCATGCGACACGGGCGTCGGGGCTGTGCTGGTGCAGGAAGGTCACCCGGCCGCGTTCTTCAGCAAGGCGTTCGGCGTGCGCAACCAGAAGCTCTCAACGTACGAGAAGGAGTTCTTGGCGGTGATGATGGCGATCGACAAGTGGCGCCCCTACTTGCAGCGCGCCCCCTTCGACATCCTCACTGACCACAAGTCGCTCTGCAACCTGGGGGAGCAACACCTCGAGACTGAGCTGCACCGCAAGGCTATGGCGAAACTTGTCGGGCTGCAGTTCCGCTTTCAGTACAAGCGCGGACTCGACAACGGCGCGGCCGACGCCTTGTCTCGTGTGGGCAAACAACTCGACCTGGCCACGCTCTCGGCGTGCTAGCCGGCTTGGATTCAGGAGGTTCTCAACTCCTACTCCACCGTCCCGGACGCCCAAGATCGACTGCAAAAACTCGCCATCACCAGCCCCGACAACGACGGCTACGAACTGCACCACGGCGTCATCCGTCGCGGTGGCCGCCTGTGGATTGACGCCAACACTGCGCTTCGCACCAAGCTCATCGCCGCGCTCCACAACAGCGCGGTCGGCGGCCACTCTAGCGTCACAGCAACCTACCAGCGCGTGCGCAAGCACTTTCAATGGAGGGGGCTCAAGCGCGACACCGAGGAGTTCGTGCAGAAGTGCGTGACTTGCCAGCAGGCCAAGCACGAACACACCAAGCCTGCCGGACTCTTGGCGCCGCTGCCCATCCCATCAGCGCCCTGGGAAGACCTCACCATGGATTTCGTGGACGGGGCTGCCGCCATCGGAAGGCTTCGACACGATCATGGTCGTGGTGGACCGCTTCACCAAGTACGCCCATTTCATTCCACTTCGTCACCCCTTCCACGCCGCGCAGGTGGTGCGCGCGTTCTGGGACAACGTGGTCAAGCTGCATGGGGTGCCCACCTCGATCATCTCCGACCGCGACAAGGTTTTCACCAGCAATCTCTGGCGGGAGCTGCTCGCCGGCACCGGCACGAAGCTGCTGTACTCCACCGCCTACCACCTGCAGACCGATGGCCAAAGCGAACGAGTGAACCAGTGCATGGAGATGTATCTCCGATGCGCGGTGCACGACACCCCGGGCAAGTGGCGTCACTGGCTGCCCATGGCGGAGTTCTGGTACAACTCGACCTTCCATTCATCGCTCAACTGCACATCGTTCAAGGCGCTGTATGGGAAGGAGGCCAACCTGGGAGCCATGGCGGCCTGGCCAAGCGACGCGTCCACCAGTGACGACCTGGACTGGGCGGCACACACAGCGCACATACGCGCCCAGCTGGAGCGTGCCCAGAAGCGCTGCAAGAAACAAGCTGATCGCAATCGCACCGAGCACCAGTTCCAGGTGGGCGAGCAGGTACTCCTGAAACTGCAACCCTACGTCCAGCAATCAGTCGTCAGCCGGCCCTGCGCCAAACTTGCCTACAAGTTCTTCGGGCCCTACACCGTCGTCGAGCGGATCGGGCTCATGGCGTACAAGCTCGACCTGCCGGAATCCAGCCGCGTGCATCCGGTCTTCCACGTCTCGCAGTTGAAGCCATTCACGCCGGATTACACGCCGGTGTACGCAGAACTTCCACGGGTGCCTGATCTGTCCGTGGCAACCACGGCACCCACGCGCATCCTAGAGCGACGCATGATGAAGAAGGGCAATGCCCCGGTCGTCCAGATCAGGGTACAATGGGGGACCAGCGCTACTTCAGCTACGACATGGGAGGACTATGAGACCCTATGGCAACGCTTTCCAACGGCTCTCCTCTGGGAAGACGAAGACGACAGCACTAAAGACGGAGACGACAACACGGAAGACGGAGCTCGCTCTCAAGGGGGCGAGAATGTCACACCTGGCCACTTTTCCGCCACTTGTCCAGTGTGACGTGTCAAGGATCGGGCCCCAACTGTAAGAGTGAGTGAGTGAGAGCGAGGGAGTGATAAAAGGGGCAGCCAGCCGCCTGTGGCAGGGCATGCGATGTAACAAACTGTCAACTCATCCTAATCCTTCCTCTGGAAGCAATCTCCCTTCTTCCTCTCCAAGTCTCTCTCTCGCTCTCCCTCACCTACTCCGATCCCCTCCTCTCTGGTTCGTTACAGTTAGCAGATCAAAAGGTACCGGATCTGGATGCTCGAGGTTGTCGGCGTACTCCTCCCTCAAGGAAACCTGCTCCGCTCCATAGGAATAGAAACGTCAGGGGGAAGACGAAAATAGCGTCAGAAACTTTCAGGCCACGACATGGAAAACGGCGGCTCAGGAAGGAGTAGGTTTTGCAATGAGAGCTCACCGGTCAAACAGATTCAGGAGGAACTCCGGCCCATTCGCCTCCATCCAGAAGTCGCCGGAACCCACCGCCGCCGCCGCCCTCTACAAACCTGCGAGCGGAAAACATCTCTGACACCACTAGGCCTCAAACCTGTTCTGTGGCCCAGCACATCGTTCACGCATCAAGCCATGACTCCCCGTCACGGCAATCCCCCGCGCCCTACGAAACGGGCCCACTGCAAGCTACGAATCATGCTTGTATCTCCTCTGTATATATCTTTACCGTTGGTCGCACCCTGACACCACAGACCGATTTTTCCCAATCCCAAGACTCGTACGAGTGGCGCAGATTTCGGGCTCATCTGAGCCCGAGCTCCAAATCGCCACTTCCCATACAACACCACGAAGAAAGAAAATGAGTAAAATCCACCACTGGTCCTAAAAGTATTCGAGGTGTGTCACTTTAGTCCTAAAACTATGAAAACGCACATCTGAGTCCTACTTCTTTCTGAAGTGTGCCACCGCCGGTCCTAAATTCGCCGGACCAAGCCTGACCTGCACCCGTGGCAATTTGACCTTTGCCACGTCGGATGACTCGGTTTTGGCGGCAAAACTTCCGCTATAAACGATTGGTGGGCTTGCATTTACCCCCCTGCATGTACATAACACAGAAAGGCTGCTCCTTTCTTCACTTCACTTTCGTTTCCTCATTTTCTCCTCTTCCATGGCTGCAAGCTCACATGCTTCATTCACTTCAACCATGGTGAGGACCAACCCCGGTAGCTCACTTCAACCATGCAATAAATTGTTGTGCTTGAACCAATGTCTCAACTACAACACACATGGAAGTTGTAACACGATATCATCTGAAACATTGACACAACTGATAGCATTAGCCACATTCACAACAGTAATACGAAGTGTATTGGGTACATATAACTAATAGTGAATTACATGGCGCTCGAAATAAAAGCTAGTAATTTAGGTTTCTATTACATGAGAACCTCAAAATGCACATATGAAGGTGCAGATAAACCCACAGCAACACATGCATGAGGTTTACTTCAACACCTAGCTGGCATCATCTAAATACCACCCAAAATAGAGCTCTTGTTTGTCCAAAAAGCTCTCTTTCCAAAGTGAGAACATGTTCACTTATATTCAGTGATACTGGCCTTTGTAACCCTCTTCTTTTGCTTCTTCTTTAAGCCAACAGTGGATGTGGTAGCTGTAGTGGGCTACAAAGCATCTCTGTTGCGAGCAATGAAGGCGGATTCTGGAATAGGGCCTGGTGACACATGGGATTGCTGCGATGGTAGAGCCTGCTTATAACCATAGAAGCATCAAACATCAATGCAACACATTTCACGGAAATGAGATGTTAAGACAGAATAACATACTTGAAGAAGGAGTGTTTCAAGCACGGTAGTTTGAGTGCGTTGCTTCCTATGTCCAAGACTTGTTGTACCAGATTCCTATAAATAGAGTATGAGCAATAGTTGCAAGAATGAAATGAGCTAACTACTAAATAGAGAAACAAAATGTTGTTGTACCTGTGTAAGAATGTTTCTCTTCACTTGTAGCTTCCTCTTCTGTCCTCCTTGTGTTTGTGGTCTCTTATCAACACTGAGTGATTGCCCTTGTTGACCTTTATTTGGGCACTTTATTTTGTTGTGCTCTGTTGAATTACACACACTGCAATGGGAGATAGCGCCATGTCTGCTCATCTTTGCCCCTTCTTCCATCTCAACATGATTTTGTCTTCTCTTCTTAGATGGCCTACCAACATGTTTTTCATACTAAGGTGGTTTCACTTCAATTCTGTTGACCTTTTGACATGATCTTTCACCTCTACAAGGCATAATAATCTGGCCATATGCTTGCTTGAAGGCATCACTGCTATATGAAAGACACACCTTATCCTCTGGATTGATCCTCTCGTACCTGAAGCAAGAAATTGCATGCCTGCAAGGAATTCCTCTCAACTGCCAACTCCCACATTCACACTTATCTTTGTGAATATCTAGAGTATATTTTCCTGTCAGGCCATGCACTAGAAAAATTCCTTTCCCAATTGGTAGAGGTTCACAATTTTTGGCCATTTTGACTTGTTTGTCCAATTTATTTCTTATCTTTGGACATATGATTCCACACATATCTTCGGCCTCATTATTCTTGGTATAATATCTTGTCATGAGTTGGTTGAAAAATTTCTGTAGCATGGATCTTATAGGCATTTCTCTTGCATCAATGATTTACCTTGAGTATGGAAAGTGAAGGGAGTTCAGCATCAAAAGGAAGTGCAATGAGTATCATGCAACAAAATGTGTTGAAAACACTTACTTGTTAAACACTTCACATGTATTGTTCAGTGGCAAGTCAGACTTGGGCAATGTAGTGAAGAAAGCTCTGCACCATGAGCTAGGTTCAATTGCTTCTAAGTAGTTATATGCATCCTGGTTCAATACCTGCATGTCATCCATATGTTTTCTCCAATCAAGCTTATTGTAGGATCTTCCAATAGCCCACAACTTGTTCTTCAAGTTCTCCCCCTTGAATTTTTTGTTGAAATTCTGGTATAGGTGCCTCACACAAAACCTATGTGCTGAGTGAGGGAAAAGCTCACCGACAGCATTGATCAACCCCTGCATCATCATGAAAAGTGCATCCAAGTGATCAACATGTATTACACTAAACATTATCATTTAGGAAGTATAATATCTTAGTCACATACGAGAGTTACCTTTTGTCGATCACTCATTATTGTCCATGCACTAGTATTATTTATGCCAAGGTCTTCTTTCAGAGCGTTCAAGAACCATTTCCATGTGGGAGTATCCTCAACTTCAACAAGTGCCATGGAAATAGGAAAGATGCAATCATTCGGATCAACACCTACTGCTGTGAGCAATGGACCACCATATTTAGTCTTTATATGACACCCATCTACGCAAATAAGAGGTCTGCACCCTGTAAAAAGAAGGTCGGGCTTAGTCCGGCGAATTTAGGACCGGCGGTGGCACACTTCAGAAAGAAGTAGGACTCAGATATGCGTTTTCATAGTTTTAGGACTAAAGTGACACACCTCGAATACTTTTAGGACCAGTGGTGGATTTTACTCAAAGAAAATCAAGGAGCCAACAATGCACTTGCATAAGCACGACAACGATGTGAGCACCATTGCACACACAATATTTACAAAAAAAGTCTTCCTTTAATTGGGAAAGAATCAATATATTTATAATGTTGAATCAAGATTTCCTAATAAGACAAAAATAAACCATTGGATGAAACTGTTCTTCAGTGTTAAGGTAATAACTGTGAATAAGTCAACTACCTGGAAAAGATAGAAAAATAAGATGCAATTTCTTTTCTTTTTCAAATTCGAGTAGTACGGAGAGTTTTAGATGGACGAGGGAGATTGCGGTCGAGTGGAGGAGTGAGTTCACAATTGTTAAATGTAGTATTTGTGGGAACTGGCTCAACCCTCTAGGGGTGGCCTATCACATATATTTATAAGGTTACACAATATACAGATTACACAATTGGGCTACGTTACAAAGTCTAACACCCTCCCTCAATCTCAACCCACTCCTGATGCATCTAGGAGGTTGAGATTGCGCCTACAGACCTCGAACATGGGAGAAGGTAAAGGCTTGGTGAAGATGTCAACAAGTTGATCCTTCGAGGAGATAAACTTGATCTGTAGTAGCTTCTGTGCAACACGTTCCCTCACAAAATGATAGTCAATCTCAATGTGTTTGGTTCGTGCATGGAACACCGGGTTTGTCGAAAGAAATGTAGCACCGATGTTGTCACACAAAAGAACCGGAGGATGTGACTGGGAGATTCCCAGCTCTCGAAGCAAAGACTCAATCCAGATAAGCTCAGCAGTCGCATTGGCAATGGCTTTGTACTCGGCTTCTGTGCTGCTGCGAGAAACGGTGGCTTGCTTGCGTGCACTCCAGGCGATCAAATTAGGACCCAAAAATATAGCATATCCCCCCGTGGATCGCCTGTCATCCGGACACCCAGCCCAATCAGCACCTGAGAATGCAGATAGAACAGCAGAGGAACTAGGTCGCAGATGAAGACCATAGGAGACAGTGAGGCGCACATAACGAAGAATGCGCTTCATAGCAGACCAGTGCACATCAGTAGGGGCATGAAGATACTGACACACCCTGTTAACCGCAAAGGAAAGATCAGGACGTGTGATAGTCAGATACTGCAAGCCACCAACAATACTCCGATACTCCGTAGCATCCGTAGGAGACAAAATAGAACCAGCAGTAGCCGAGAGCTTATCAGTAGAGGACATGGGCGTGGGGGATGGCTTACACTTGAGCATACCAGCACGGCGCAAGAGGTCAAGGGAGTACTTCTTCTGGGTGAGAGCTAAGCTGCCACGAGACTAATGTGCAACTTCAATGCCCAGGAAGAAGTGTTCCTGTCCCAAATCTTTTACCGCAAAATCTCTGCCAAGTGTAGTCACAAGAGCATCAACATCCGTTGCAGAGGAGCTGGCCTGAATAGTGTCATCCACGTACACAAGCAAATACACAGTCACACTGGGGCGCTGAAATAAGAACAGCGAGCTGTCAGCTGTCGACGGAACGAAGCCATGAGTACGAAGAGCCGAAGCAAGGCGAGCATGCCAGACACGAGGCGCCTGTTTTAGTCCATATAGAGCCTTCGTCAGACGACATAGATGATGAGGTTGAGCATGATCAACAAACCCTGGTGGCTGCCGCATGTAAACCTCCTCTTCAAGCAGCCCATGGAGAAAAACATTCTGCACATCAAGCTGTCGAAGAGACCAACCATGAGAGACTGCAAGAGACAGGAGAAGCCGAACAGTAGTAGGCTTAACAACCGGGTTGAATGTATCCTCGTAGTACAGACCCTGCCGCTGTTTAAACTCTCTAGCCACGAGACGCGCCTTGTAGCGCTCAATAGATCCGTCTACATGTCTCTTGACTTTAAAAACCCACTTCGAATCAATGATGTTGACACAAGGCGGAGGGGGAACCAGTGTCCATGTCTCATTATGCATAAGAGCGTGGTACTCTTGCTCCATAGCAGCCCGCTAGTGAGAAATACTCATAGCGGCCTCATGGTTGCATGGTTCATCATTGGGATCTGCAACAGAATGAGTAAGATAGGCAGCCAAATATGTGACAGTACCATCATGACGCTGCTTGGGTTGAACAATACCGCTGCGGCTACGAGTATGCGGGTGTTGCGGTGCAACGGGAACAGGAGCCGACGGCGCCAATACTGGAGACGACGACGGCATGTCGGGCGACGGGGGCCCAGACGAGGACCCAGGCGAGAGCTCAGGTGAGACCATGGTAGGCCCGGCCGACCCAGGTGAGAGGGGCGGCAGGGACATACGGGCGGGCGACGGAGGCGATGACGGAGGCGAGGCCGGGCGTGGAGACGGTGACAAGGACCGCTCGAGCCGCCCAGGTGAGACCGTCGGAGACGTGGGCCGCGCCTCGGTTGGTGTGGGCCGCGCCTCGGCTGACACCGGTCCAGGTACGGAGGCCAGCGTCGGTCCAGGTGCATGGGCGGGTGTGGCTCCAGAGACGGGGTCGACGACGGGAGTCGGTGCATGCATGTGCACCGACCGATCAACGTGCGTCACAGGAGTTGCATCTAGAAGTAGTTCTAGGCGAGCACCATGTCCAATACCTGCACCATGGTTAGGTAACAACACAGGCGAATATGCAACATCTTCAAATTGGCCAAGCATAATAGGAGATGAATGCATAGATGGAGGTGTGGTGGGTTGCTGCGGCATGGCGGAAAAGGGGAAGATGTTCTCATCAAAGACAACATCACGGGATATGAAGACACGATTTGTTGGCACATGAAGGCACTTGTAGCCTTTATGAAGAGAACTATAACCCAGAAACACACATCTCTGAGACCGAAATTCAAGCTTTCTATGATTATATTGTGACGCCCGGATAATTAAGCTACAGTAACCCTCTACTAATTATGACACGTCACCACGATTACTATTGCTAATCTCGCGTTAGTTCGAAAACGATTCAAATTCGAATTCTAAATCAAGCAAACAATAAAAGTTTTCAAATATTAAAACTAAAATGTTCGGAGTGAGCCAGATAATGCGTAGGTAATATTGGTGAAGAAACCAAACTTTGATAAGATGTTTAAGGGCTCTAAAATAATTAAAAAGTAGTGAAAACAATTAAACAAATGCATATTGGATTTTATAAAATATTAAAATGTTTTATTATGGGTTAAGAATTAATCTGACAGTAGTTTGTTTATAGATACAAATTTAGGTACTAGTGGTAATTTTTATAAAACTAAAAATAAAAAAACTAGAAATAAAACAGAGAGGAAAATAAATAAAAGAAAAAGGAAACAGAAACCCCCTCCGCTGGCCCCAACCGCCCGACTGGGCCGGCCAAACCCCCCACCACTTACCCCCCCCACTACCTCGGTCAAACCCTAACCCCCCACACGGCACCCACTCCTCCTCGTTTCCCCACTCCCTCCCCACGGATTTGGATCGAGACACGGCGCCCCGCCCCCGACGCTCGATCCCGCGACCCCGTCACCCACATCCCGCGCCTGCGCCGCCGGCGCCCATCCCCGCTGCGACCCCAGCTGCGCCGCACCGTCGCCGCTCACCAACACCCATCGTCGGCGCTGCCCCGACCTCGTCGCCCTCGCCGCTGGCGCCGCCTCCCCGTCTTCAACCTCCTCCCCATCGGACGTCCCCGCTCCTCGACGCCCCCTGCTCACCAACGCCGGTGAGGACCCCGGTCGTCCTCCCCTTCCCCCGTCCACGCTCGTCCACACCCGTGCCTGCACCGCGCCCTGCTCCGTGTCCGGGCGCGCCTCGCCTTCGCCGCGAGATCGCTTAGTCGCTTCTGTCGCGTCCGGCCTCGCCCGCTGCCTCGTGCGTCTCTGGTGCCGCCGTGCTACTGCGGTTGCCGCAGCCGCGCCGTACGCCCCGCGCCGGCCACACCCCTGTTCGCCCGAGCTCCCCACGCCACGCGACGCGCCAGCTCCGCCCCTCTGCTGCCTGCCACTTCCCCCTCCCACTCCCTTGGCTGCACCCCCGGCGGCCATCCGACCCGCGACCCTCCCCCTCGCCGTGCTGCCGCGGCTCCGGCGCCCCAACCGCGCTGCTGCTTCGCTCCGCCGTGCCCGCGGCCACCTCCGACGTCGCGCCAGCGCCTGCTCGGCCCTCGCGCCGGTTGGGCGCCCCGATGGCCTGTGCCCGCTGTCGCCCGTCTTGCCGTGCTCCAGCTCGCCCGCGGCCACCTCTGCCAGGCACCGCGCCACCCCCTGATAGGTGCCCCACCGCACCCCGATGGCCTGCGCCCGCCCCGTTGCCCCGCTCTGCCGCCCAACCCCCTGTTAACCGCTGCCCAGGCGCCTGCTATCGCCCAGAGCCCGTTAGGCCCGCTGCCAGTTGGGCCCCATGCCCCTAGAATGTTAAAAAAATGAATTAAAAAATGAGTTAATAAATTAATTAATTAAATTAATTAAAGAATTAATTAATCATAATTAGATTAATCTAATCACTAATTAACCTAATTAACTGCTAGTTAATTAAATAGTGTATGACAGTGGGACCCACATGTCAGTTTGACTTAGTCAACTGACTGTTTGACCGCTGACATCATGCTGACGTCATCATGCTAACGTTATGATGACGTCAGCAAACACTATTCTGAATAATGTTAAATTAAATTAATTAAATAAATGCTAAAATTGATTTAAATCTTTTAAAATTAATATAAAATAAACCGTAGCTCAGATGGAAAAACTTTGTACATGAAAGTTGTTCAGAACGACGAGACGAATCCGGATACGCAATCCGTTCGTCCACCACGCGTCCCTAGCATAGCGAATACGCAAGTTTTCCCCTTTGATTCGTCTGTCCGAAACGTGAAACACCGGGGATATTTTCCTGGATGATTCCCCCTTCACCGGTATCACCTCATACCGCGTTAGGGCACACCTAGCACCGCTACTTGTCATGTCATGCATCACTATGCATCTGTTTGCATTATATTCATTGTTTCTTCCCCTCTTCTCTCGCTAGACACCGAGACCAACGCCGCTGCTACCCAGTACGACTACGGTGTTGACGACCCCTCTCTCTTGCAAGAGCAACTAGGCAAGCCCCCTCCTTGATCACCAGATATCGCCTACTCTTCTCTCTACTGCTTGCATTAGAGTAGTGTAGCATGTTACAGCCTTCCGTTAATCCTATTCTGATGCATAGCCTATTATTGTTGCTACAACTGTTGATACCTTACCTGCAATCCTAAATGTTTAGTATAGGATGCTAGATTATCATCAGTGGCCCTACATTCTTGTCAGTCTGCCATGCTATACTATCGGGCCGTGATCAAGTCGGGTGTTGATCACGGGTAAATACATACATATATACCTACTATATAGGTGGTGACTAAAGTCGGGTCGGCTCGTTGAGTACCCGCAAGTGATTCTGATGTGGGGGCTGAAGGGGCAGGTGGCTCCATCCAGGTAGTGGTGGGCCTGAGTTCCCGACGGCCCCCGACTGTTACTTTGAGGCGGTGCGAGAGGACAGGTTGAGACCACCTAGAAGAGAGGTGGGCCTGGCCCTGGTCGACGTTCGCGGTTACTTCAAGATAACACGCTTAACGAGATCTTGGTATTTGATATGAGTCTGGCTACTGGCCTATACACACTAACCAACTACACAGGAACAGTTATGGGCACTCGACGTCGTGGTATCAGCCGAAGCTTTCGTGACGTCAGCGACTGAGCGGCGCGCGCCGGGTTGGACCGCGTAACGTAACTTCCTTTGTAATGGAGGTTGCTAGGTCTGCTCACTGGCCGCGTACGCAACGTGCAGGTGTGCAATGGGAGATGGGCCCAGACCCCTGCGCCATAGGATTTATACCAGCATGCTGACCTCTCTGTTGTGCCTAGGTAGGGCTGCGACGTGTTGATCTTCCGAGGCCGGGCATGACCCAGAAAAGTGTGTCCGGACAAAGGGGATCGAGTGTGTTGGGAAATGTGGTGCACCCCTGCAGGGAACTTAATCTATTCGAATAGCCGTGATCTTCGGTAACAGGACGACTTGGAGTTGTACCTTGACCTTATGACAAGTAGAACCGGATACTTAATAAAACACACCTTCCAAGTGCCTGATACAACCCAGTGGTCGCTCTCTAACAGGGCGACGAGGAGAGGATCGCCGGGTAGTATTATGCTACACGATGCTACTTGGTGAACTTACCATCTACTCTCTTCTACATGCTGCAAGATGGAGGTGGCGAGAAGCATAGTCTTCGATAGGACTAGCTATCCCCTCTTATTCCGGCATTCTGCAGCTCAGTCCACATCTGATACCCTCATTCCATTTGATACCAATGCATACATATGTAGTGTAGCTCCTTGCTTGCGAGTACTTTGGATGAGTACTCACGGTTGCTTTGCTCTCTCTTTTCCCCTTTCTATACCCGATTACTGCGACCAGACGATGGAGCCCAGGAGCCAGACGCCACCGTCGATGACGACTACTACTACTTGGGAGGTGCCTACTACTACGTGCAGCCCGCTGACGACGACCAGGAGTAGTTTAGGAGGATCCCAGGCAGGAGGCCTGCGTCTCTTTCGATCTGTATCCCAGTTTGTGCTAGCCTTCTTAAGGCAAACTTGTTTAACTTATGTTTGTACTCAGATATTGTTGCTTCCGCTGACTCTTCTATGATCAAGCTCTTGTATTCGAGCCCTCGAGGCCCCTGACTTGTAATATGATGCTTGTATGACTCATTTTATTTGTAGAGTTGTATTGTGATATCTTCCCGTGAGTCCCTGATCTTGATCGTACACGTTTGCGTGTATGATTAGTGTATGATTGAATCGGGGGTGTCACAAGTTGGTATCAGAGCCGACTGCCTGTAGGAATCCCCCTTCCACACTCCTTGGCCGAAGTTGAGTCTAGTCGATGAAAACTGTTTTTACTAACATGGTTGTGCGCCCCATGGGCTCACTTTGCCATTGGGTGGTATTAGGATCTTTTATTGCTCGTCTATACTCTGAACTCTGATCTCTCTTCTATTCGGGTTAAATGATTTTGCTAAATCTAACTCTAGGTTCTCGTTAATACTTTCTCCCGGAGAGCCCCTTTATTCCAGATGATGGCCTGCTTCACCAGAAGATTCCGAAGACACTCTCCGTTATTATTTCGAGACCTTGTGCCCACCACTTTTGCTATTCCTGAGCACCGATAAATCCTTATGGATAACTGCTTACACTTGTCATTCTTACCTTTGTTCCTAGTTGCCCCTGTTATTACTTGATACCCTGAAAATTTCTTCGATAATTCGATAATCCTTTGTGCCCACCGCTTTGCAGCTCTTTGCTGCAGACATACCCTTACGGATAATTTCTTGCATTTATCGAGTATCCGCTCATCCCTAGTTGATTCATGTATTTCACAAAAGTCTTCGAAATACCATTCGATCCCCGAAAATCCTCAACAGCCTATTGCTCTTGAAATTCTTGCTTGCTTGCATTATGATTAACCTCATAAGTCTGATAATCTTATTGGCATCCATAGTCATTATCAGTTCGAGTCTGTTGAATCATTATGTTGAGAATGCTCGCATTCCTTAATCAGATCCTTCGTTTCGTCCTTCCGGCTCAGACGTCATTTTAAACATGAGCTGGATCTCGACCAATCAAATTGCCATCGATTGTACCTCTAAGGCTATTCAACTTATCCATCCCTAATCAGAGCATTGCTTCTGATCCCTTGTCTTGGAAATCATAATTCCTTTGCATTTGAGCGTTAGTTAGTCAGTTGTTTCTATAATCTGATTTCCTTGCATTCTTTCTTCCTCTGGTTGAGTACCGATGCTTACATCAGATCCCTTGAGGACCATCGGATCCTTTGTTAGATTTTATCCGACAACGTCCTTCATATTCAATCACTTTGGAAGTTCTTCCTCTAATATATAATGCCATGTTGGGGAACGTAGCAGAAATTCAAAATTTTCCTACGTGTCACCAAGATCTATCTATGGAGAGACTAGCAACGAGGGGAAGGAGAGTGCATCTACATACCCTTGTAGATCGCTAAGCGGAAGCGTTCAAGTGAACGGGGTCGATGGAGTCGTACTCGTCGTGATTCAAATCACCGATGATCCTAGCGCCGAACGGACGGCACCTCCGCGTTCAACACACGTACGGAACGGAGACGTCTCCCATGCCTTGATCCAGCAAGGAGGAGGGAGAGGTTGATGGAGATCCAGCAGCACGACGGCATGGTGGAAGTAGCGGGATTCCAACAGGGCTTCGCTAAGCGCTGCGGGAGGAGGAAGATGTGTCACGGGAGGGAGAGGGAGGCGCCAGGCCTTAGATTGGTTTGCTCCTCCTTTTTCCCCACTATATATAGGGCCAAGGGAGAGGGGGAGGCGCAGCCCTTGCCCCTTCCTCCAAGGAAGGGTGCGGCCAAGGGTGGGGAGGAGTCCATCCTCCCCAAGGCACCTCGGAGGTGCCTTCCCCTTTTAGGACTCTCCCCTTTTTCCCATCTCTTGGCGCATGGGCCTCTTGGGGCTAGTGCCCTTGGCCCATATAGGCCAAGGCACACCCCCTACAGCCCATGTGGCCCCCCGGGGCAGGTGGCCCCACCCGGTGGACCCCCGGGACCCTTCCGGTGGTCCCGGTACAATACCGATGACCCCGAAACTTGTCCCGATGGCCGAAATAGCACTTCCTATATATAATTCTTTACCTCCGGACCATTCCGGAACTCCTCGTGACGTCCGGGATCTCATCCGGGACTCCGAACAACTTTCGGGTTACCGCATACTAATATCTCTATAACCCTAGCGTCACCGAACCTTAAGTGTGTAGACCCTACGGGTTCGGGAGACATGCAGACATGACCGAGACGTTCTCCGGTCAATAACCAACAGCGGGATCTGGATACCCATGATGGCTCCCACATGTTCCACGATGATCTCATCGGATGAACCACGATGTCAAGGACTTAATCAATCCCGTATACAATTCCCTTTGTCCAGCGGTATTTGTACTTGCCCGAGATTCGATCGTCGGTATACCGATACCTTGTTCAATCTCGTTACCGGCAAGTCTCTTTACTCGTTCCGTAACACATCATCCCGTGATCAACTCCTTGGTCACATTGCGCATATGATGATGTCCTACCGAGTGGGCCCAGAGATACCTCTCCGCTTACACGGAGTGACAAATCCCAGTCTCGATTCGTGCCAACCCAACAGACACTTTCAGAGATACCTGTAATGCACCTTTATAGTCACCCAGTTACGTTGTGACGTTTGATACACCCAAAGCATTCCTACGGTATCCGGGAGTTGCACAATCTCATGGTCTAAGGAAATGATACTTGACATTTAGAAAAGCTATAGCATATGAACTACACGATCTAGTGCTATGCTTAGGGTTGGGTCTTGTCCATCACATCATTCTCCTAATGATGTGATCCCGTTATCAACGACATTCAATGTCCATGGTCAGGAAACCGTAACCATCTATTGATCAACGAGCTAGTCAACTAGAGGCTTACTAGGGACATGGTGTTGTCTATGTATCCACACATGTATCTGAGTTTCCTATCAATACAATTATAGCATGGATAATAAACGATTATCATGAACAAGGAAATATAATAATAACCAATTTATTATTGCCTCTAGGGCATATTTCCAACATGCCATTGGTAAATCCTATTCTCTGTTTGGCCAACTATGCTCTGCTTTTGAGCTAGTGATATTTACTCTTGAAGATTGTGGTATATGTTTCTATGATGCCCCGATGGGTTGAAGCTATGCCTTTTCTAATCTGTGTAAACCCGGAAGCTTCTACGAGCCATACTCTTATGGTATTTTGCTAAATAAAATTTCTACACTGTAGCTTCATCAAAAACGAGAAGTAAAATGAAAGGTTATGCATGGAAGAAGTGGGAGTCGACCTTGAGCCTTTGCGTTCATGCCCATGGACCCGATGTGAAACTTATCATCGAAGCTTCTTGTAAATGATATTAATCCCCTTGTTATAAGTTCATCCTGTATCTATGTTTGGTCCTTTGCAATCATGGTTCCAACCATATTTTCTCATTAATACCATTTATCGGACAAGTTTAAGTACTTTTTTTGTGCAGATCATTGCACCTGTCCAACCTTTACTTTAATCTACCGTCGAGTATTACACTAGGATATCTTGATAATGTCATGGAACTGCATAACTTCTTATGGGTTCTTCATCAACTATTATTTCTCACCGTTTTCAATTTTTCTGGGTTCTGGGTTGTCGTCAACCGAGAACACCGATATGCGAACCGATTCCTCATTCCGGTTGGATAACCCTAATTAATTTTCATTGCTTATGAGTTTAATAATCCTTCCCGTCATTCCAAGCCTGATCGGCTATACCATTATTGGGCTAATTTTTAACTGTGCTACCTGGTCCTTATCCCCGGAGCACCACTTTTGACGATGAGCTAAGCTTACGTCGATTTTCCTCGTCATATCATTTCGTCTTGAACAACAAGCTTGATTTCGAGTTTGTGTCATACCTTTTGACGATGAGCTAAGCTTACGTCGATTTTCCTCGTCATATCATTTCGTCTTGAACAACAAGCTTGATTTCGAGTTTGTGTCGTACTCGTGGTTCCAATAATTTTTTGCTTCATCATTCCGTTGACTTGATGTCATCGCCGATCGATTACATCTTCTTGAAACCTCTCAACAACTGTGTTGTGATCATCATCAACATTCTGAGGTCTTCCAACATATCGATCGAATTCATGGTGAGAAGTACCATCCTTGCCCCTCGATGAGTTGTGTTATCACCGACAACATTATTGCTTTCCCTCCAACACAAACTTGTTCGTGTTTTGTGTTATACCTAGAGATCTGTGCTATCCAGCAATTATTCTTCTTTACCTTGGAGTATTACCATCTTTGATGTCAAGAATGTCGTGAGAATTTCACCACCTCCTGAGAATTCTTGATACAAGTAATACTTATCACCATCACCATTCCTTCTTGGTCCTCGTGTTGTTCCTAACCGGAATACCGACAAATGAACTATGATGTGTGAATTCAAAACTTCCAGCAACCCTATTGCTTGGAACCAATGTTTAATTGTTTATGTTTTCCTCGAGCATACATCATTATACCATTTTGATTTGACAAATGTTATCTCCTTGTTCACATAATGGGGGAGATCCATCTTTTGAAAATCTCGATGGATTGTCACCGAGTCCATCAGCCATCTCCTCACCCTCTCCCTGTTTTAATGATGACCTCTTGTTTTGGAACTCGTTTCCATAGTTCATTTCCCTAAGAACCTTACAATGTCATCTCGACAATTTGTGTTGCACCTTTCTCCTCAGGCATCCTGAATCTGAGTTATCCTAACACCAATCAGATCTGAATCTTGGTCAGATATGATGATTGGAACATATTCCCAAGAGTTATAACATCGGTCTTTATGTGACCCGGTAAGTTGATGTCGTGCCTAGCACACCGGGCCGGAGGACTGTTGTTATAGTTTCCTGTTTAGCAAGGTTAACCATTCTTCCATGAAGGCTTATTCTATAAGTTCTTCCTCATGAATCCTTTGTGTATCCAAGTCCGACCTTTGCTTAAAGACCAATGATATCTCGAAGCATGTCCGTGGTACTCCAATTTTCATCAAAGAACATTTGAAGCCCAATGCTAAATGTTTCCTTCTCAAGTATCCAACCACCGCTGTATGGGTAAAGTCATGAAATTTCTCTCCCCTACCTAAAGAGTTTTCTACATTATATCCTGTCGTGCATACCATGCTCTGCTTGTCCTTGGGAAGGATATACCCCTGAAATATGTGTTTAAACACTTTTACCTTTCCATTGTGCTTTTTAACTTGATGATCACATTTTCCTTTCCATTGTTTGGTTTAACCTTTCTTGTGATCTATATGATCTAAGCAGTAATATTCTCCTGCTTATGTAACCACCTCGGTGTACAACCGTGTCAATAAGGCCATGTTGCATTTGTCGATAGCATCCCGGTAACCACCGATGGACGGGAACTTTGCCTATTGGTCCGCCTCATACAACGAGCAGTAAAATGGTTCTCTTCGTCCCTCGCCCTTGGTATCGATGTTGTTGCCGACATAACTGATAGACTATCCTCTGACATGCCATGCTTACATGGTCATGCAAGATGTCATGGCCCTTCCTACTTTTAACCCACATGGTGGGCCCATAACCCACAGTTCCACAAGATCGAAACCTGACTCTCTTATACACTGCTGTTTCCGAAGTTATTCCAACCGCTTGGCTTCGAATGAGATTCATGAGCCACCTGATTATCACCTATTCTGGAGTCAGACACGATGCCGGTCCCCGTTGCTCTGAACCCCTCTCACACTCTGTTTCAGGCAACGACGATTGTCTATCCGCTTGAAACTTCTTATGGTACCTTCTTACTTTGCTCTCGATGTGTTTCATTTGTTCAACTCGAGAGATACTCATGTGTTCATTCTTGGGATAACCCCTGATGATTTTCCCTTATAACATCCACCGTTGTAGAGCTGCCCCTTACCTATTCGTAAGTATGATGGAGTTCCCGAAGAAAGGACAACAACTTCATCATGATGCATTGGAATAAAGAATTGAAGACATCAACAAAAGGGATTAATGATGTCTACTACACAACCTTCTTCTTGTAGACGTTGTTAGGCCTCCAAGTGCAGAGGTTTGTAGGACAGTAGCAAATTTCCCTCAAGTGGATGACCTAAGGTTTATCAATCCATAGGAGGCATAGGATGAAGATGGTCTCTCTCAAGCAACCCTACAACCAAATAACAAAAAGTCTCTTGTGTCCCCAACACACCCAATACAATGGTAAATTGTATAGGTGCACTAGTTCGGCGAAGAGATGGTGATACAAGTGCAATATGGATGGTAGATAAAGGTATTTGTAATCTGAAATTATAAGAACAGCAAGGTAACTAATGTAAAAGTGAGCGTAAACGGTATTGCAATGCGTGGAAATAAGGCCTAGGGTTCATACTTTCGCTAGTGTAAGTTCCCTCAACAATAATAACATAATTGGATCACATAACTATCCCTCAACATGCAACAAAGAGTCACTCCAAAGTCACTAATAGCGGAGTACAAACAAAGAGATTATGGTAGGGTACGAAACCACCTCAAAGTTATTCTTTCCAATCAATTCATTGGGCTATTCCTATAGGTGTCACAAACAGCCCTAGAGTTCGTACTAGAATAACACCTTAAGACACAAATCAACCAAAACCCTAATGTCACCTAGATACTCCAATGTCACCTCAAGTATCCGTGGGTATGATTATACGATATGCATCACACAATCTCAGATTCATCTATTCAACCAACACAAAGGACCTCAAAGAGTGCCCCAAAGTTCTACCGGAGAATCACGATGAAAACGTGTGCCAACCCCTATGCATAGGTTCATGGGCGGAACCCGCAAGTTGATCACCAAAACATACATCAAGTGAATCACGTGGTATCCCATTGTCATCACAGATACACACGGCAAGACATACATCAAGTGTTCTCAAATCTTTAAAGACTCAATCCGATAAGATAACTTCAAAGGGAAAACTCAATTCATTACAAGAGAGTAGAGGGGGGAGAAAACATCATAGGATCCAACTATAATAGCAAAGCTTGCGATACATCAAGATCGTACCACCTCAAGAACACGAGAGAGAGAGAGATCAAACACATAGCTACTGGTACATACCCTCATCCCCGAGGGAGAACTACTCCCTCTTCATCATGGGGAGCACCGGGATGATGAAGATGGCCACCGGAAAGGGATTCCCCCCTCCGGCAGGGTGCCGGAACAGGTATAGATTGGCTTTCGGTGGCTACGGAGGCTTTTGGCGGCGGAACTCCCGATCTATTGTCTTTTCTGGAAGTTTTAGGATATGTAGGTATATATGGGTGCAGGAAGTACGTCGGTGGAGCTTCGGGGGCCCCACGAGGCAGGGGGCGCGCCCTAGGGGGCGCCCCTACCCTAGTGAGCACCTCCCTTGGCTCCTGACGTGGGGTCCAAGTCCATCCGGTAGCTTTCCTTCCAAAAATAACTTCTCCAGTTGATTTCGTTCCGTTTTGACTCAGTTTGATATTCCTTTTCCTCGAAACACTGAAATAGGCAAAAAAAACAACAATTCTGGGTTGGGCCTCCGGTTAATAGGTTAGTCCCAAAAATAATATAAAAGTGGATAATAAAGTCCAATATTGCCCAAAACAGTAGATAACATAGCATGGAGCAATCAAAAATAATAGATACGTTGGAGACGTATCAATTAACTTCTTCGAGAAGAGCAACCAAGACCGTGAAGACTCGTTAGAATTTCGTAACCAATTCCTTCCCTTTAACTCTACCTCTTAAATCTCGGGACGAGATTTCTTATAGTGGAGGAGAATTGTGACGCCCGGATAATTAAGCTACAGTAACCCTCTACTAATGATGCCACGTCACCACGATTACTATTGCTAATCTCGCGTTAGTTCGAAAATGATTCAAATTTGAATTCTAAATCAAGCAAACAACAAAAGTTTTCAAATATTAAAACTAAAATGTTCGGAGTGAGCCAAATAATGCATAGGTAATATTGGTGAAGAAACGAAACTTTGATAAGATGTTTAAGGGCTCTAGAATAATTAAAATAGTAGTGAAAACAATAAAACAAATGCCTATTGGATTTTATAAAATATTAAAATGTTTTATTATGGGTTAAGAATTAATCTGACAGTAGTTTGTTTATAGATACAAATTTAGGTACTAGTGGTAATTTTTATAAAAATAAAAATAGAATAAACTAGAAATAAAACAGAGAGGAAAATAAATAAAAGAAAAAGGAAACAGAAACCCCTTTCGCTGGGCCAAGTGGCCCAGCTGGCCCCAACCGCCCGACTGGGCCGGCCAAACCCCCCACCACTTAACCCCCCTTCCACTACCTCGGTCAAACCCTAACCCCCCACACGGCACCCACTCCTCGTTTCCCCACTCCCTCCCCACGGATTTGGATCGAGACACGACACCCCGCCCCCGACGCTCGATCCCGCGACCCCGTCGCCCAAATCCCGCGCCTGCGCCGCCGACGCCCATCCCCGGCGCGACCCCAGTTGCGCCGCACCGTCGCCGCTCACCAACACCCGTCACCGGCGCTGCCCCGACCTCGTCGCCCTCGTCGCCGGCGCCGCCTCCCCGTCTTCAACCTCCTCCCCATCGGACGTTCCCGCTCCTCGACGCCCCCTGCTCACCAACGCCGGTGAGGACCCCGGTCGTCCTCCCATTCCCCCGTCCACGCTCGTCCACACCCGTGCGTGCCCCGCGCCCTGCTGCGTGTCCGGGCGCGCCTCGCCTTCGCCGCGAGCTCGCTTAGTCGCTCCCGTCGCGTCCGGCCTCGCCCGCTGCCTCGTGCATCTCTGCTGCCGCCGTGCTACTGCGGTTGCCGCAGCCGCGCTGTACGCCCCGCGCCGGCCACACCCCTGTTCGCCCGAGCTCCCCATGCCACGCGACGCGCCAGCTCCGCCCCTCTGCTGCCTGCCACTTCCGCCTCCCACTCCCTTGGTTGCACCCCCGGCAGCCATCCGACCCACGACCCTCCCCCTCGTCGTGTTGTCGCGGCTCCGGCGCCCCAACCGCGCTGCTGCTTTGCTCCGCCGTGCCCGCGGCCACCTCCGACGTCGCGCCAGCGCCTGCTCGGCCCTCGCGCCGGTTGGGCGCCCGCAGCACCATTCCCGCTCGACCCCGTGCTCGCCCGCGCCCGCTCTCGCCCGTCTCGCCGTGCTCCAGCTCGCCCGCGGCCACCTCTGCCAGGCACCGCGCCACCCCCTGGTCGGCGCCCCACCGCACCCTGATGGCCTGCGCCCGCCCTGTCGCCCCGCTCTGCCGCCCAACCCCTGTTAACCGCTGCCCAGGCGCCCGCTATCGCCCAGAGCACGTTAGGCCAAATGGCCCCCTCCAGTTGGGCCCCATGCCCCTAGAATGTTAAAAAAATGAATTAAAAAATGAGTTAATAAATTAATTAATTAAATTAATTAAAGAATTAATTAATCATAATTAGATTAATCTAATCACTAATTAACCTAATTAACTGCTAGTTAATTAAATAGTGTATGACAGTGGGACCCACATGTCAGTTTGACTTAGTCAACTGACTGTTTGACCGCTGACATCATGCTGACGTCATCATGCTAACGTTATGATGACGTCAGCAAACACTATTCTGGATAATGTTAAATTAAATTAATTAAATAAATGCTAAAATTGATTTAGATCTTGTAAAATTAATATAAAATAAATCGTAGCTCGGATGGAAAAACTTTGTACATGAAAGTTGCTTAGAACGACGAGACGAATCCGGATACACAACCCGTTCGTCCACCACGCGTCCCTAGCATAGAGAACACACAACTTTTCCCCTCCGATTCGTTTGTCCGAAACGCGAAACACCAGGGATATTTTCCCGGATGATTCACCCTTCACCGGTATCACCTCATACCGCGTTAGGGCACACCTAGCACCGCTACTTGTCATGTCATGCATCACTATGCATCTGTTTGCATTATATTCATTGTTTCTTCCCCCTCTTCTCTTGCTAGACACCGAGACCGACGCCGCTGCTACCCAGTACGACTACGGTGTTGATGACCCCTCTCTCTTTCCAGAGCAACCAGGCAAGCCCCCTCCCCTTGATCACCAGATATCGCCTACTCGTCTCTCTACTGCTTGCATTAGAGTAGTGTAGCATGTTACTGCTTTCCGTTAATCCTATTCTGATGCATAGCCTGTCATTGTTGCTACAACTGTTGATACCTTACCTGCAATCCTAAATGCTTAGTATAGGATGCTAGATTATCATCAGTGGCCCTACATTCTTGTCAGTCTGCCATGCTATACTATCGGGCCGTGATCAAGTCGGGTGTTGATCACGGGTAAATACATACATATATACCTACTATACAGGTGGTGACTAAAGTCGGGTCGGCTCGTTGAGTACCCGCAAGTGATTCTGATGTGGGGGCTGAAGGGGCAGGTGGCTCCATCCAGGTAGTGGTGGGCCTGAGTTCCTGACGGCCCCGACTATTACTTTGAGGCAGAGCGACAGGACAGGTTGAGACCACCTAGGAGAGAGGTGGGCCTGGCCCTGGTCAGCGTTCGTGGTTACTTCAACATAACACGCTTAACGAGATCTTGGTATTTGATCTGAGTCTGGCTACTGGCCTATACGCACTAACCAACTACCGCGGGAACAGTTATGGGCACTCGACGTCGTGGTATCTGCCGAAGCCTTCGTGATGTCAGCGACTGAGCGGCGCGCGCCGGGATGGACCGCGCAACGTAACTTCCTTTGTAATGGAGGTTGCTAGGTCTGCTCACCGGCCGCGTACGCAACGTCCAGGTGTGCAATGGGCGATGGGCCCAGGCCCCTGCGCCATAGGATTTAGATCGGCGTGCTGACCTCTCTGTTGTGCCTAGGTAGGGCTGCGACGTGTTGATCTTCCGAGGCCGGGCATGACCCAGAAAAGTGTGTCCGGACAAAGGGGATCTAGCGTGTTGGGAAATGTGGTGCACCCCTGCAGGGAAGTTAATCTATTCGAATAGTCGTGATCTTCGGTAACAGGATGACTTGGAGTTGTACCTTGACCTTATGACAACTAGAACCGGATACTTAATAAAACACAACCTTCCAAGTGCCAGATACAACCCGGTGGTCGCTCTCTAACAGGGCGATGAGGAGAGGATCGCTGGGTAGGATTATGCTACACGATGCTACTTGGTGAACTTACCATCTACTCTCTTCTGCATGCTGCAAGATTGAGGTGGCCAGAAGCGTAGTCTTCGATAGGACTAGCTATCCCCCTCTTATTCCGGCATTCTGCAGCTTAGTCCACATCTGATACCCTCATTCCATTTGATACCAATGCATACATATGTAGTGTAGCTCCTTGATTGCGAGTACTTTGGATGAGTACTCACGGTTGCTTTGCTCCCTCTTTTCCCCCTTCCTATACCCGATTACTGCGACCAGACGATGGAGCCCAGGAGCCAG
Organism: Triticum urartu; assembly: GCF_003073215.2. Taxonomy (NCBI): domain Eukaryota; kingdom Viridiplantae; phylum Streptophyta; class Magnoliopsida; order Poales; family Poaceae; genus Triticum; species Triticum urartu. The sequence continues at coordinate 54,210,238 of NC_053026.1, read as the reverse complement.
ACGCCACTGTTGATGACGACTACTACTACTTGGGAGGTGCCTACTACTGCGTGCAGCTCGCTGACGACGACCAGGAGTAGTTTAGGAGGATCCCAGGCAGGAGGCCTGCGTCTCTTTCGATCTGTATCCCAGTTTGTGCTAGCCTTCTTAAGGAAAACTTGTTTAACTTATGTCTGTACTCAGATATTGTTGCTCCCGCTGACTCATCTATGATCGAGCTCTTGTATTGGAGCCCTCGAGGCCCCTGGCTTGTAATATGATGCTTGTATGACTCATTTTATTTGTAGAGTTGTGTTGTGATATCTTCCCGTGAGTCCCTGATCTTGATCGTACACGTTTGCGTGTATGATTAGTGTACAATTGAATCGGAGGCGTCACAATATGGACGAAGATGGGGCCAATAGGCACACCCGAACACCTTAAAGAAGGTATAGTCAGGAGTTTCATGTAAAAGGAGCTCAATAGGAGTTTTCATATTAAGGACATGCATAGGTAGTCGGTTAATAAGAAAACATGTTGTAGCAAAGCCATCGCTCCAAAAGCGAAAGGGTACAGAAGCGTGAGCCAGGAGTGTGAGTCCGGTCTCAACTACATGTCGATGCTTGCGCTCAACAACGTCGTTCTGCTGATGTGTATGAGGACATGATAAACGATGAGAGATCCCAAGCTTATTAAAGAAAGTGTTGAGGTTGCGATATTCGCCCCCCCCCAATCGGACTGAACATGGATATTTTTATGCTTGAGAAGACGTTCTACATGCACTTGAAACTGAATGAATATATCAAACACATCAGATTTTTGCTTAAGAAGATAAATCCAGGTAAAGCAACTATAGGCATCAATAAAGCTAACATAATAGTTGTGACCACTCACAGACGTTTGGGTGGGACCCCATACATCATAAAACACAAGTTCAAGAGAACTTGTTACTTTACAAGTAGAAGAAACAAATGGTAACTGATGACTCCTGCCTTGTTGACAGGCATCACACACGGACATCTCCTTATTGCTAGACTCGATAGGCAGCTCATGGCGGTGAAGTATATGGCGAACTATGGGAGTGGCAGGGTGACCAAGGCGAGAGTGCCACTGGGATTGCGACACACGAACACCACTGAAGACGCGCGGGGCGGATGGATCCTCCAAGCGGTATAGGCCATGGCTGAGGCGACCACTAAGCAGAATTTCCCGGGTGGCTCGGTCCTTAACAAAAAGATCAAACGGGTGAAATTCACATAGGACATTGTTATCAAGAGTGAGCTTTGGAACAGATAACAGATTAAGAGTCACTGAGGGGACCCATAAAATATTACGAAGATGAAGCTGCCTAGATGGATGACTAGTTAAGAGAGATGCTTGACCAACGTGAGAGATGGGCATACCTACACCATTGGCAGTGTGAACCTTGTCGTGACCGTAGTATGGCTGGTGGGTGGACAACTTTTCGAGCTCGTTCGTCATATGATTCGTGGCACCGGTGTCCATATACCACGCAGGATCAATCGGGTATGACTGTGTAAAGCCATGTTCGACGCGTGTATCCTTGCCCATGGCGGCAACATGAGCAGCAGGAGGGCCAAAATCCGCCATGGCAAATTGACGCTCATTACCTTTTCCATCATTACCGATACCCAGGAAGCTCCGTTGAAACCGCTTGTGACACTTGGAGGCGAGATGCCTCTCACGCCCATAGAGCTGGCACCGCACGGGGCCTCCGCCCGAGGATGGCGCCGAGGGGTTGGCGACCCGGGCAGGCGACGAAGGCGCAGGGGGCGCTGGCCACGCAATGCCCAAAAGGCCGTTGGCTGGTCGGTGATGGTGGTAATGGAGCGGCGAGCTTCGATGCGTTGCTCGGTGAAGAGCAGACGGGAGAAGAGCTCGTGCAGAGGAAGCGGCGGCTTGGCGTTGTGGACGGCCTCGGCAAGGTTGTCGTAGTCGGCATCGAGACCCTTAATAACATAGCCGGCGAACTCCTCATCACTCAGCGGTCGACCAATGGAGGTTAATGTATCCACAAAGACCTTGATTTTGTTGAAGTACGTTGTGGCAGATGAGTCCAGTTTCTTGATATCATCAAGCTTGCTGCGAAGGGCCAACGAGTGGGCGGTGGAGGTCTGTGCAAACGCATGCTCCAGAGTCATCCACGCATCCAAGGAGAAGGCAACGAAGAGGCAAAGGCCCGCAACCCCGTCTCCGAGGGAACCCTGGATGGCGGAGAGGATTGCTTGGTCTTGCTGCACCCACACACGATGCGCCGGGTTAATGGCTGGGCCGTGGATGGTGTGGATAACCTGCGGCGGACACGGCAGGGAGCCATCAACATAGCCAAGGAGGGAGTGGTTGCGGAGCAGCGGTAGAACCTTGGCGCGCCAAAACAAATAGTTGTCCGGCGTGAGACGAGTCGTGATTAGGTTGTCGAAGTGGAACAGTCTGGAGATCATGGCGGCGTCGGTGGTAGCAACATCGGAGACCGCAGGGGCTTCGGGTGCCACACCCGCAGGCTGATCAGTGGAGGCCCCCGAGGCCGCCGGCATGATGGCGAGTGGCCGCAGGTGGCGCCATCATCGCGGCGGTGGAGGCCTCCACCGTCAACGGTGCGGGAGACGGCGGGATCAGAGCCGAGAACAATGAACCAATGACGGTGGTGCTGAAGACTTGGGGCCGCGGCGACGCACCAACGTGGGCGCGAAGATTGAGAAGGGTGGCCAGTGTCGCGGGGATGGCCCCGGAGCCGGCGAAACCGGAGGCGGAAGCGGTCATGCCAGCGGCGGCGACGGCGGTCCTAGGGTTGGGGGCACGACGGCGGCGGCGGCTGAGGTGGAGGTGGAGTAGGTCCTAGGTTTAGGCTGATACCATGTCAAACGTAGGATTTGTGGGAACTGGCTCAACCCTCTAGGGGTGGCCTATCACATATATTTATAAGGTTACACAATATACAGATTACACAGTTAGGCTACGTTACAAAGTCTAGCAACAATCACCACCATCAACTTGAATTTATAAAATATAGTAGAAATTTTTGGGGCTACGAACTCCCGAAAGACACTTATTCTGTCTCTGAATATTAATCACTCTAGTTTATCTGATCCAACTAATTTCATTGCCTTGTTTTTATCTGCCATGAATCCAGATATGTGAAATGGTTAATGTCGTTTTATTTTATTGCTGGATCATGGGAATGTGCTCATTGAAGTGGAAGAATATCAAGATCCTTTAGGTGTGTTTGGTTCAAGTCACAGGGTGGAATGTAACGGGCTCATTATGCACATGGGCTTCATCCTTATGCTTGGTAGCAGTGAAGACCAGAATCCACCCATTCCCTGAATGTAATATTCTCCCATTATCTGGAATGCGCTCATACCTCTGATTTGGGGGAATCACACGGACGGCTCGCGCCTCTTAGCCCTCGACTCACTCACCTAGAACCCTATCCCAGCGTTGCCACTCCCCTGTCTCTCTCCCTCTCGATCTGAGGCCCCTCGTGTCTCCTTCTTGGACGGCACCTCTCCTCATCTCTCCCTCTCCAACATTGCATCTCCTCGTCTCTCCTTCTTCGGCAAGGAAATCGTTTGGAGCCAGACTGTCGGCCGAAATGTTCCGCCGGACGCGCGTGCTGCGTTGATGCCGCAAATCATGCGGCTGCGCGTGCCTCGCGTAAGTAAACTAATCGCATGGGCCCACGACCAACCATTTTTCTCTCTCACGATTTTGCTTATCTTCTTCCCTCTTTGTTCGTCTCTTCTCTCTCCTGCAGGTTCTGCAACGTCGCCATGGCCGCGCCTTTCGCCATGGACGCGTGGGATGGGGCCGAGCATTGGCGCTACTACGACAGGGGGCCATGGCCCGCGAGCTCATAGGCAAGGCGGCCATGGCTTACGCAGACAGCGAGCTGCGAGCACCAAGGGATACCCTCCCCCCCCCCCCCCTGTTGCAAAGGTGTTCTGAAAAGCTACAACTGATACGACAAAAAGCTTCAACCAGCGATGATAGATGCTAGAACTAGCCACACCCACAATAAAAAGCTACATCCGATGTCGCACAAAGCTTCAACCGACATCGAAAAAAGCTTCAGACAATGAACAACGATGCTAGGGCTAACTACTGCCAACAGGAAAAACCTTCAATCGACCACGGAAAAAGCTTCAACTGTAGATAACAAAGATTCAACCGTAGTTGGATTTTGCTACCACCGGCGTAGTTTTTTGCTACATCCAGCAAGGCAGAGCTGCGACCTTGTGACGGCGGCAACAACGTTTTTGCTGCAACCATCTATCATTTTTGTTATGACCGGCAATGCTTTTTGCTACGTCCATTCAAAACGACGATGTCTGCCTGGGGTGCCCATCGCGGATGTCCAGTTGTTGCATGGGTCGTGCTGCTACCGGCGACCAGCACCGGAGCTGCGACCAGCAACCATCACCGGAGCTGCGACCGGCGCCACCACACACGCGGCCCGCTCACCGGAGCTGCAATCGTCGCCATGGGAGCTGCAACCGTGGGCGCATGTTTGCTGGCGAGAAACCCAGGAGGCGACGGCGGCGACCGGTGATGACGACGGCGACCGGCGACGAGGGCAACGGCAGGAGAGACGCGCGGGAAGGTGCTTCGAGGCCTGCGCCTCATCGTCCATGGCAGCGCGTCGGGATTTTTTTTCTAATAGAAGAGGGACGTCCAGAGAAGGAAGAGGGAATCATGCGGCTCCTAATCACTAGATCCAACAGCGCTGGTCCGACCGGCCCAAATCGCCGGCGCCTAGCACTCGCCCTTCGGCAATGCCTCTCCTTGTTTCCCCCTCTCCAACAATGCTTATTCGCGTTTCTCCCTCTCCAATGATGCCTCTCATCATTTCTCCCTCTCCGACGATAGCTATCCACGTTTCTCCCTCTACGGCGAGCAAGCAATAGTGTAGCTAGGCGGCGGGCGAGTGGCTTCTTGGTAGGCACAGGTACAGACCCTCCCCTGCTCTTCGTATATGTTACAGTAGAGATAAAAGTAGAGACTAAGATGGGAGTGATGGTCATTTTTTCCTCCTCTTTATCAGATTTTTGTATTTATAATGTCCAATTATTTTTGTCCTGTAGCCTACCCTAATTTGTTTGGACCAAAAGGCTTTGTTGTTGTTGTACATTGTCTGATTTCTTTACGTGAAATGTTGTTGTCCATTGTACATTTTCAATTTATGATGCTATCTATCTTAAATCCATGAGCTTCTCCCAAGGAGAAGAAGTTGAAGAGGTGAGCAAAGATTTTCATCTCGACTCTCACATTGTTTTGCAGATTAAAAAACAGTAAACCGAGCATTTGCATGTAGTACCAAAAGAAAAATGGGAACACTAGAGTGAGGAAACTAAAGAAGAAACGCTGGTGTCACACATAAAGAATTCTTGCAATGTAGTTATCTTGGGCGTGATCGTATAGCGTAACATTTTCTGCGTAGTGCGTTCCCCAATAGAACACGGTAGGGTAACTGCACCTTCAAGTTGTGACATTCTTTGCACCAAATCCTTTCTTGAATCTCCCGAGATATTTGGATGTTTGTATTGCGAGGTACTTCCTTTCATTTTATGATAAGTATCTCAATTTTAGTGCAACTTTCTATTAAAATTAATATAAAGTTGAGAAAGTTATTTCTGAAGGAAATATGCCCTAGAGGCGATAATGAAGTTATTATTTATTTCCTTATATCATGATAAATGTTTATTATTCATGCTAGAATTGTATTAACCGGAAACATGATACATGTGTGAATACATAGGCAAAACAGAATGTCACTAGTATGCCTCTACTTGACTAGCTCGTTGATCAAAGATGGTTATGTTTCCTGACCATAGACAAAGAGTTGTCATTTGATTAACGGGGTCACATCATTAGGAGAATGATGTGATTGACTTGACCCATTTCATTACCTTAGCACTTGATCATTTAGTTTGTTGCTATTGCTTTCTTCATGACTTATACATGTTCCTATGACTATGAGATTATGCAACTCCCGTTTACCGGAGGAAAAATTTGTGTTCTACCAAACGTCACAACGTAACTGGGTGATTATAAAGGTGCTCTACAGGTGTCTCTGAAGGTACTTGTTGGGTTGGCGTATTTCGATATTACGATTTGTCACTCCGATTGTCAGAGAGGTATCTCTGGGCCCACTCGGTAATACACATCACTTAAGCCTTGCAAGCATTGCAAGCATTGCAATTAATGAGTTGGTTTTAGGATGATGTGTTACGGAACGAGTAAAGAGACTTGCCGGTAACGAGATTGAACTAGGTATGTTGTTATGCGGTCTGACCGATAAATATCTTCGTAGAATATGTAGGAGCCAATATGGGCATCCAAGTCCCGCTATTGGTTATTGACCAGATAGGTGTCTCGGCCATGTCTACATAGTTCTCGAACCCGTAGGGTCCGCACGCTTAACGTTCGTTGACGATATAGTACTATGAGTTATGTATGTTGGTGACCCAATGTTGTTCGGAGTTCCGAATAAGATCACGGACATGACGAGGAACTCCGGAATGGTCCGGAGATAAAGTTAGATATATGGGATAATAGTGTTTTGGTCACCGGAAGGGTTCCGGAATTCACCGGAAGGGGTTCCGGATGTTTCCCGAAATATTTGGATACGAGAACACTTTATTTGGGCCAAAGGGGAAATCCCACAAGGTTTTTGGAAAGCGCAAAAGGAAGTTTTGCGGAGTCCAAGGGCCAGACGCCAGGGTCCCTAGCGTCTGAGTCCAGACGCCAGGAACCCTGGCGTCTGGCCCTGGAGTCCGAGAAGGACTCTTGCCTTTTGGGTGAAACCGACTTTGTGGAGGCTTTTACTCCAAGTTTCGACCCCAAGGCTCAACATATAAATAGAGGGGTAGGGCTAGCACCCTAGACACATCAAGAAACACCAAGCCGTGTGCCGGCTACCCCGTCCCCTCTAGTTTATCCTCCATCATAGTTTACGTAGTCCTTAGGCGAAGCCCTACGGAGATTGTTCTTCACCAACACCGTCACCACGCCGTCGTGATGCCGGAACTCATCTACTACTTCGCCCCTCTTGCTGGATCGAGAAGGCGGGGACGTCATCGAGCTGAACGTGTGCTGAATGCGGAGGTGCCGTACGTTCGGTACTTGATCAGGACGGATCGTGAAGGTGTACAACTACATCAACCGCGTTGATAAACGCTTCCGCTTACGGTCTATGAGGGTACGTAGACAACACTCTCCCCTCTCGTTGCTATGCATCACCATGATCCTGTGTGTGCGTAGGAAAATTTTGAAATTACTACGTTCCCCTGCAATGGCATCCGAGCCAGGTTTTATGCATTGATGTTATACGCATGAGTAGAACACAAGTGAGTTGTGGGCGATACAAGTCATACTTCTTACCAGGATGTCATACTTTGGTTCGACGGTATTGTTGGATGAAGCAGCCCGGACCGACATTACGCGTACGCTTACGCGAGACTGGTTCTACCGACGTGCTTTGCACACAGGTGGCTAGCGGGTGTCAGTTTCTCCAACTTTAGTTGAACCGAGTGTGGCTACGCCCGGTCCTTGACATCACTAACTTGATGAACTATCGTTGTGGTTTTGATGCGTAGGTAAGAACGGTTCTTGCTCAGCCCGTAGCAGCCACGTAAAACTTGCAACAACAAAGTAGAGGACGTATAACTTGTTTTTGTAGGGCATGATGTGATGTGATATGGTCAAGGCATGATGCTATATTTTATTGTATGAGACGATCATGTTTTGTAACCGAGTTATCGGCAACTGGCAGGAGTCATGTGGTTGTCGTTTTATTGTATGCAATGCAAATGCCCTGTAATGCTTTACTTTATCACTAAGCGGTAGCGATAGTCGTAGAAGCATAAGTTGGCGAGACGACAACGATGCTACGATGGAGATCAAGGTGTCACGCCGGTGACGATGGTGATCATGATGGTGATTCGGAGATGGAGATCACAAGCACAAGAAGATGATGGCCATATCTTATCACTTATATTGATTGCATGTGATGTTTATCTTTTATGCATCTTATCTTGCTTTGATTGACGGTAGCATTATAAGATGATCTCTCACTAAATTATCAAGATATAAGTGTTCTCCCTGAGTGTGCACCATTGCGAAAGTTCTTCGTGTTGAGACACCACGTGATGATCGGGTGTGATAGGCTCTACGTTCAAATACAACGGGTGCAAAACAGTTGCACACGCAGAATACTCAGGTTAAACTTGACGAGCCTAGCATATAACAGATATGGCCTCGGAACACGGAGACCGAAAGGTCGAGCGTGAATCATATAGTAGATATGATCAACATAGTGATGTTCACCATTGAAACTACTTCATCTCACGTGATGATCACACATGGTTTAGTTGATATGGATCACGTGATCACTTAGAAGATTAGAGGGATGTCTGTCTAAGTGGGAGTTCTTAAGTAATATGATTAATTGAACTTAAATTTATCATGAACTTAGTACCTGATAGTTTCTTGCTTATCTATGTTGATTGTAGATAGATGGCTCGTGCTGTTGTTCCGTTGAATTTTAATGCGTTCCTTGAGAAAGCAAAGTTGAAACATGATGGTAGCAATTACACGGACTGGATCCGTAACTTGAGGATTATCCTCCTTGCTGCACAGAAGAATTACGTCATGGAAGCACCGCTGGGTGCCAGGCCTGCTGCTGGAGCAACACCAGATGTTATGAACGTCTAGCAGAGCAAAGCTGATGACTACTCGATAGTTTAGTGTGCCATGCTTTACGGCTTAGAATCGGGACTTCAACGACGTTTTGAATGTCATGGAGCATATGAGATGTTCCAGGAGTTGAAGTTAATATTTCAAGCAAATGCCCGGATTGAGAGATATGAAGTCTCCAATAAGTTCTATAGCTGCAAGATGGAGGAGAATAGTTCTGTCAGTGAACATATACTCAAAATGTCTGGGTATCATAATCACTTGACTCAACTGGGGGTTAATCTTCCTGTTGATAGTGTCATTGACAGAGTTCTTCAATCACTGCCACCAAGCTACAAAAGCTTTGTGATGAACTATAATATGCAAGGGATGAATAAGACTATTCCTGAGCTCTTCGCAATGCTAAAAGCCGCGGAGGTAGAAATCAAGAAGGAGCATCAAGTGTTGATGGTCAATAAGACCACTAGTTTCAAGAAAAAGGGCAAGGGGAAGAAGAAGGGGAACTTTAAGAAGAACAGCAAGCAAGTTGTTGCTCAGGAGAAGAAACCCAAGTCTGGACCTAAGCCTGAAACTGAGTGCTTCTACTGCAAGCAGACTGGTCACTAGAAGCGGAACTGCCCCAAGTATTTGGCGGATAAGAAGGATGGCAAAGTGAACAAAGGTATATGTGATATACATGTTATTGATGTGTACCTTACTAATGCTCGCAGTAGCACCTGGGTATTTGATACTGGTTTTGTTGCTAATATTTGCAACTCGAAAAAGGGGCTATGGATCAAGCGAAGATTGGCTAAGGACGAGGTGACGATGCGCGTGGGAAATGGTTCCAAAGTCGATGTGATCGCGGTCGGCACGCTACCTCTAAATCTACCTTTGGGATTAGTATTAGACCTAAATAATTGTTATTTGGTGCCAGCGTTGAGCATGAACATTATATCTGGATCTTGTTTGATGCGAGACGGTTATTCATTTAAATCAGAGAATAATGGTTGTTCTATTTATATGAGTAATATCTTTTATGGTCATGCACCCTTGAAGAGTGGTCTATTCTTATTAAATCTCGATAGTAGTGACACACATATTCATAATGTTGAAGCCAAAAGATGCAGAGTTGATAATGATAGTGCAACTTATTTGTGGCACTGCCGTTTAGGTCATATCGGTATAAAGCGCATGAAGAAACTCCATACTGATGGACTTTTGGAACCACTTGATTATGAATCACTTGGTACTTGCGAACCGTGCCATGTGGTCAAGATGACCAAAACACCGTTCTCCGATACTATGGAGAGAGCAACAGATTTGTTGGAAATCATACATACAGATGTATGTGGTCCGATGAATGTTGAGGCTCGTGGTGGATATCGTAATTTTCTCACCTTCACAGATGACTTAAGCAGATATGGGTATATCTACTAAATGAAACATAAGTCTGAAACATTTGAAAAGTTCAAAGAATTTCATAGTGAAGTTGAAAATCATCGTAACAAGAAAATAAAATTCCTACGATCTGATCGTGGAGGAGAATATTTGAGTTATGACTTTGGTCTACATTTGAAACAATGCGGAATAGTTTCGCAACTCACGCCACCCGGAACACCACAGCGTAATGGTGTGTCCGAACGTCATAATCGTACTTTATTAGATATGGTGCGATCTATGATGTCTCTTACTGATTTACCGTTATCATTTTGGGGTTATGCTTTAGAGACGACTGCATTCACGTTAAATAGGACACCATCGAAATCCGTTGAGACGACGCCTTATGAACTGTGGTTTGGCAAGAAACCAAAGTTGTCGTTTATGAAAGTTTGGGGCTGCGATGCTTATATGAAAAAGTTTCAACCTGATAAGCTCGAACCCAAATCGGAGAAATGTGTCTTCATAGGATACCCAAAGGAGACTGTTGGGTACACCTTCTATCACAGATCCGAAGGCGAGACTTTAATTTGTTGCTAAATTTGGAGTTTTTCTAGAGAAGGAGTTTCTCTCGAAAGAAGTGAGTGGGAGGAAAGTAGAACTTGATGAGGTAACCGTACCTGCTCCCTTATTGGAAAGTAGTACATCACAGAAACCAGTTTCTGTGACACCTACACCAATTAGTGAGGGAGTTAATGATGATGATCATGAAACTTCAGAACAAGTTACTACTGAACCTCGTAGATCAATCAGATTAAGATCCGCACCAGAGTGGTACGGTAATCCTGTTCTAGAAGTCATGCTACTAGATCATGATGAACCTACGAACTATGAAGAAGCAATGGTGAGCCTAGATTCCGCAAAATGGCTTGAAGCCATGAAATCTGAGATGGGATCCATGTATGAGAACAAAGTGTGGACTTTGGTTGACTTGCCCAATGATCGGCAAGCAATTGAGAATAAATGGATCTTCAAGAAGAAGACTGACGCTGATGGTAATGTTACTGTCTACAAAGCTTGACTTGTCGCAAAAGGTTTTCGACAAGTTCAAGGGATTGACTACGATGAGACCTTCTCACCCGTAGCGATGCTTAAGTCTGTCCGAATCATGTTAGCAATTGCCGCATTTTATGATTATGAAATTTGGCAGATGGATGTCAAAACTGCATTCCTGAATGGATTTCTGGAAGAAGAGTTGTATATGATGCAGCCGGAAGGTTTTGTTGATCCAAAGGGAGCTAACAAAGTGTGCGAGCTCCAGCGATCCATTTATGGACTGGTGCAAGCCTCTCGGAGTTGGAATAAACGCTTTGATAGTGTGATCAAAGCATTTGGTTTTATACAGACTTTTGGAGAAGCCTGTATTTACAAGAAAGTGAGTGGGAGCTCTGTAGCATTTTTGATATTATATGTGGATGACATATTGCTAATCGGAAATGATATAGAATTTCTGGATAGCGTAAAGGGATACTTGAATAAGAGTTTTTCAATGAAAGACCTCGGTGAAGCTGCTTACATATTGGGCATTAAGATCTATAGAGATAGATCAAGACGCTTAATTGGACTTTCACAAAGCACATACCTTGACAAAATTTTGAAGAAGTTCAAAATGGATCAAGCAAAGAAAGGATTCTTGCCTGTGTTATAAGGTGTGAAGTTGAGTAAGACTCAATGCCCGACCACTGCAGAAGATAGAGAGAAAATGAAAGATGTCCCCTATGCTTCAGCCATAGGCTCTATCATGTATGCAATGCTGTGTACCAGACCTGATGTGTGCCTTGCTATAAGTCTAGTAGGGAGCTACCAAAGTAATCCAGGAGTGGATCACTGGACAGTGGTCAAGAACATCCTGAAATACCTGAAAAGGTTGTTGGGGAACGTAGTAATTTCAAAAAAATTCCTACGCACACGCAAAATCATGGTGATGCATAGCAACGAGAGGGGAGAGTGTTGTCTACGTACCCTCGTAGACCGGAAGCGGAAGCGTTAGCACAACGCGGTTGATGTGGTCGTACGTCTTCACGGCCCGACCGATCAAGCACCGAAACTACGGCACCTCCGAGTTCTAGCACACGTTCAGCTCGATGACGATCCCCGAACTTCGATCCAGCAAAGTGTCGGGGAAGAGTTCCGTCAGCACGACGACGTGGTGACGATCTTGATGTTCTACCGTCACAGGGCTTCGCCTAAGCACTGCTAAAATATTATCGAGGATTATGGTGGAGGGGGGCACCGCACACGGCTAAGAGAACGATCACGAAGATCAACTTCTGTGTCTAGAGGTGCCCCCTGCCCCTGTATATAAAGGAGCAAGGGGGGGAGGCCGTCCGGCCCTTGAGGCACGCCAAGGAGGGGGGAGTCCTGCTCTTAGTAGGAGTAGGACTCCCCTTTCCTAGTCCAACTAGGAAGAGGGAAGGGGGAAGGAAAGAGAGGGAGAGGGAGAGGGAAAGAGGGGCCGCGCCCCCCTCCCCTAGTCCAATTCGGACTCCCCATGGGAGGGGGCGCGCCACCTCCTGGGCTGCAGCCCTCTCTTTCCCCTCAGGCCCACTAAGGCCCAATACTTCCCCGGGGGGTTCCGGTAACCCTTCCGGCACTCCGGTTTTCTCCGAAATCACCCGAAACACTTCCGGTGTCCGAATATAGCCGTCCAATATATCGATCTTTATATCTCGACCATTTCGAGACTCCTCGTCATGTCCGTGATCATATCCGGGGCTCCGAACAACCTTCAGTACATCAAAATATATAAACTCATAATGAAACTGTCATCGTAACGTTAAGCGTGCGGACCCTACGGGTTCGAGAACAATGTAGACATGACCGAGACACGTCTCCGGTCAATAACCAATAGCGGAACCTGGATGCTCATATTGGCTCCCACATATTCTACGAAGATCTTTTATCGGTCAGACCGCATAACAACATACGTTGTTCCCTTTGTCATCGGTATGTTACTTGCCCGAGATTTGATCGTAGGTATCTCAATACCTAGTTCAATCTCGTTACCGGCAAGTCTCTTTACTCGTTCTGTAATACATCATCCCGCAACTAACTTATTAGTTGCAATGCTTGCAAGGCTTATGTGATGTGCATTACCGAGAGGGCCCAGAGATACCTCTCCGACAATCAGAGTGACAAATCCTAATCTCGAAATACGCCAACCCAACAAGGACCTTCGGAGACACCTGTAGAGCACCTTTATAATCACCCAGTTACGTTGTGACATTTGGTAGCACACAAAGTGTTCCTCCGGTAAACAGGAGTTGCATAATCTCATAGTCATAGGAACATGTATAAGTCATGAAGAAAGCAATAGCAACAAACTAAACGATCAAGTGCTAAGCTAACGAAAAGGGTCAAGTCAATCACATCATTCTCCTAATGATGTGATCCCGTTAATCAAATGACAACTCATGTCTATGGTTAGGAAACATAACCATCTTTGATCAACGAGCTAGTCAAGTAGAGGCATACTAGTGACACTATGTTTGTCTATGTATTCACACATGTATTATGTTTCCGGTTAATACAATTCTAGCATGAATAATAAACATTTATCATGATATAAGGAAATAAATAATAACTTTATTATTGCCTCTAGGGCATATTTCCTTCAAAAAGGACAAAGGATATGTTTCTCGTTTATGGAGGTGACAAAGAGCTCGTCGTAAATGGTTACGTCGATGCAAGCTTTGATACTGATCCGGACGATTCTAAATCGCAAACCAGATACGTGTTTTTATTAAATGGTGGAGTTGTCAGTTGGTGCAGTTCTAAACAAAGCGTTGTAGCGGGATCTACATGTGAAGCGGAGTACATAGCTGCTTCAGAAGCAGCAAATGAAGGAGTCTGGATGAAGGAGTTCATATCTGATCTAGGTGTCATACCTAGTGCATCGGGTCCAATGAAAATCTTTTGTGACAATACTGGTGCAATTGCTTTGGCAAAGGAATCCAAATTTCACAAGAGAACCAAGCACATCAAGACACGCTTCAACTCCATCCGGGACCAAGTCCAGGTGGGAGACATAGAGATTTGCAAGATACATATGTATCTGAATGTTGCAGACCTGTTGACTAAGCCTCTTCCACGAGCAAAACATGATCAACACCAAGGCTCCATGGGTGTTAGAATCATTACTGTGTAATATAGATTATTGACTCGTGCAAGTGGGAGACTGAAGGAAATATGCCCTAGAGGCAATAAAGTTATTATTTATTTCCTTATATCGTGATAAATGTTTATTATTCATGCTATAATTGTATTAACCGGAAACATGATACATGTGTGAATACATAGACAAAACAGAATGTCACTAGTATGCCTCTACTTGACTAGCTCATTGATTAAAGATGGTTATGTTTCCTGACCATAGACAAAGAGTTGTCATTTGATTAACGGGGTCACATCATTAGGAGAATGATGTGATTGACTTGACCCATTTCATTAGCTTAGCACTTGATCGTTTAGTTTGTTGCTATTGCTTTCTTCATGACTTATACATGTTCCTATGACTATGAGATTATGCAACTCCTATTTACCGGAGGAACACTTTGTGTGCTACCAAATGTCACAACGTAACTGGGTGATTATAAAGGTTCTCTACAGGTCTCTCTGAATGTACTTGTTGGGTTGGCGTATTTCGAGATTAGGATTTGTCACTCCGATTGTCGGAGAGGTATCTCTGGGCCCACTCGGTAATACACATCACTTAAGCCTTGCAAGTATTGCAACTAATGAGTTGGTTGCGGGATGATGTGTTACGGAACGAGTAAAGAGACTTGCCGGTAACGAGATTGAACTAGGTATTGATATACCAACGATCGAATCTCGGGCAAGTAACATACCAATGACAAAGGGAACAACATATGTTGTTATGCGGTCTGACCGATAAAGATCTTCGTAGAATATCTAGGAGCCAATATGGGCATCCAGGTCCCGCTATTTCTTATTGACTAGAGAGGTGTCTCGGTCATGTCTACATAGTTCTCGAACCCGTAGGGTCCGCACGCTTAACGTTCATTGACGATATAGTACTATGAGTTATGTATGTTGGTGACCCAATGTTGTTCGGAGTTCCGGATAAGATCACGGACATGACAAGGAACTCCGGAATGGTCCAGAGATAAAGTTAGATATATGGGATAATAGTGTTTTGGTCACCGGAAGGGTTCCGGAATTCACCGGAAGGGGTTCCGGATGTTTCCCGAAATATTTGGATACGAGAACACTTTATTTGGGCCAAAGGGGAAATCCCACAAGGTTTTTGGAAAGCGCAAAAGGAAGTTTTGCGGAGTCCAAGGGCCAGACGCCAGGGTCCCTAGCGTCTGAGTCCAGACGCCAGGAACCCTGGCGTCTGGCCCTGGAGTCCGAGAAGGACTCTTGCCTTTCGGGTGAAACCGACTTTGTGGAGGCTTTTACTCCAAGTTTCGACCCCAAGGCTCAACATATAAATAGAGGGGTAGGGCTAGCACCCTAGACACATCAAGAAACACCAAGCCGTGTGCCGGCTACCCCGTCCCCTCTAGTTTATCCTCCGTCATAGTTTTCGTAGTAATTAGGCGAAGCCCTGCGGAGATTGTTCTTCACCAACACCGTCACCACGCCGTCGTGCTGCCGGAACTCATCTACTACTTCGCCCCTCTTGCTGGATCGAGAAGGCGAGGACGTCATCGAGCTAAACGTGTGCTGAACGCGGAGGTGTCGTACGTTCGGTACTTGATCGGGACGGATCGTGAAGGTGTACGACTACATAAACCGCGTTGATAAACGCTTTCGCTTACGGTCTACGAGGGTACGTAGACAACACTCTCCCCTCTCGTTGCTATGCATCACCATGATCCTGTGTGCGCGTAGGAAAATTTTGAAATTACTACGTTCCCCTACAATTTCGGGACGGAGAAAGTATTTGTGCCGAGCGTTTCGTGGAAGATTCGGGATACCAAACTAGGTTTGAGCGTTATGAGATGAGTTGAGGTCAACTTCAACGCGCGACCTCATCCTGTCCGCGTCTGTCCGTTTGGGCCCCAACGGACAGACCACATGGCCAACGCGTGACCCCATCTCCATTTTCTGTCCTTTTTATGTCCAGTTCTCCCATTTCCGGCTCAAACTTCTGTCGGCTTTGTGTCCACATGGACGACGAACAAACACCCATGTGCTCGCTCCGCGTCCGTCTCAAGCCCGTGTTTAAGCCGCCCACCTACCATCCATCGCCCTCATTTATGACGCACACGCGGGCGGCCCCACTTGGCAGCCAGTTAGGCCTAGCGGTCGCCGTCCTTTTTAATGTGGAAGACGTGGGCTGGTGGGAGTCCACATTCCACTTCCCTACTCCGGCGACGCGTGCCTCCTCATAGCCCGATAGCCAAAACCTAGCCTTCCGCTCCTCCACCTCCCCGTAGGCGACAATGGTGGGCCGCTGGTTCCCCGGTCGTAAGACAAGGCACGACCACGAGGCCGGGTCATCGTTCGGCTGGCGTCGCGGCTCCCCCACTCCATCTCCACCTCCCGCATTCCATATCTCGCCGGATGGCGCCCCACCTTGTCAGCGGTCGTACGTGAAGGCGGAGGTCTGCAAGAGGTACTGGGAGACGCGCACGCCGTTGCCGTGGGGCAACGTGCACCTCCCCAACAACTGGCACCTCTCCGCGGATCGGGTGCCTATCCCCCCGATCCCGGTGAGCGGCCGCGCCCGCCTGCCTCGGACCTCATCGACGACCGGAGGTACACCGTCAACTCACCGCTGTGGGATACGTGGCTCAACGACGAGCACGACATCCTACAACAGTCGTTCTTTGCAAGCCATCCACCGAGCCCGCGGCGGGCACGCTCCCAGCCCGCCCCAGCCGCGCGGCCTCACCCCTACGCCATCGCCGTCCCTGCCACCACCCGAGCCAATGACGGCCGCCGAGGAGGAGGACCTCATGAGGCAGGTGATGGAGGACTCCCTCCACACCCACGACAAGCACCAATGGCAGGGCCTCGAGGAGATGATGGCCCTGTCAGCGGCTGGCGACGCCGCCTTCCCCGAGCTCGATGCCTACGTCAAGGAGGAGGCTATGGAGGAGGTGCGGCCAGAGGCTGCGAAGGAGGAGCTGATGGAATGGAACCAGGCATTGGTCGTTCACGCCCGACGTGGACGCCGGTCAGTGGTCACCATCCTCGCCGCGCGAAGAGGTCGTGCAGGCGCCACCGCAGCGGGCCACCATCCCACCTCTGGCAGCCACCTCCATACGTCGACTTCACCGGCAACGACGACGACGAGAAGTAGACGGCGGCTACGGAAGGAGACGACGGCCTTATCTAGTTTTTTTAATGTTTTAAATATTTTTGTTTATATTAATGTGTTGAACTTGTGTAATGTCGACGTTTTAATGTTTATATTAATGTTTTTTGAGTTATTTCCAATGCTTATTTGGGTTTTCTGGGGTTTAAATTCAGGTCGAAAAAACGGACAGTTTCGGATGCGGTCTGCCCGTTGGACGCATCAACAACCACACGACCGTTCTCTCAAAAAAAAAACCACACGACCGCAAGCGGGCGTCCTTGTCCGTTTTTCTGCCTAAATAGACGAAATCCTGATGAAACGGAACTCCTTTTGGGGCGTTGGACTTGGCCAGACATTCTTGCACCAAATCCTTTCTTGAAGAGAGAAAAAACGACAGACTCTTTGCTGCTGAATATGGATGGCAGAGTCGCACCTGACGGCGTCCAGGACTTGATCTCGACCACTACACTGTGCAGTCTACTAGTCCTACTTTCGGCCAGATCCAGCAGTAGTATTATATTTGCAGTCTATACACAGTAACGCCACGGCTTTGACCACATGTGGAAACTTGCCCTCGTTTTTTATCTGAACTTGATAGGAACTTGCGTGCAGGGCCAGGTTCAGCGACGGTGACTTGTCTAGCTAGACTTTGTTCTGACGTCTGATCACAAGGTTTGGTCGGTGCATCATCATTAAAATAGAATGATTTGACGCGGTCCACAGTCCAAATTCATTTCATCTGCTTAAGACAGATCTTAGCAGCAGAGGATATAACCTCCCATTCCAAGTCGCCAATCTTGACTTTCAACCCTGTTCCTGAAAATTCTGCAACCGAGACGGCAGAGAGAGGCAGGTGACTGATCAGGTGAACGTCCTGGCCGCGGCGTTCCGTCCCCGGCCGGTCACCGTCGATGGCTTCCCGGCGTGCACTTGTGCTCCTCGCCGTCGTCGCCTCGCTGTGCCGCGCGGCGGTTGGTCAGCGTGCCAAGCCCCTGCTGCCGGGCGGGCCTAGCTGCTCGACCGCTGATAACTACACCGACGGCAGCCCGTACAAGAGGAACCTCGACGAGCTCCTCGCCGGCCTCCCCGCGGCCGCCGGGGGCAATGGCTGGTTCTACAACGGCACGGCTGGGGGGCCGGGGACGGCCGACCAGGTCTTCGGCCTCATCATGTGCTACGCCGACCGCAACGCGACGCAGTGCCGGGAGTGCCTGGCCGGCGCTCCACTGGGGATCACCACGGCGTGCCCGGGGAGCCGGAGCGTGCGCGCGGCCTACGACGCCTGCGTGCTCCGCTACTCGCCGCCGCCCTCCTTCTTCTCCACCGCCGACCTCGACGTCAATTTCTTCGTGCGCGCCATCGCCTTCGCCGTTGACCCCGACAAGATGCTCAACGCGTGGCTCACGCTCATGACCGACCTCACGGGGCGCGCCGCGGGCTCGCCGTCGCGGGTGGCGAACGCGACCACGCCGTACGACGGCGACCCGGCGAGGCTGGTGCACGGGCTGGCGCAGTGCACCAGGGATCTCAACGCCACCGAGTGCACCAGGTGCCTTGTCTCGGTGGTCGGCCAGCTCCGGAGGCGTTTCACGAACGAGACCGGCGGCGCAATCAAGGCGTTCAGCTGCTACGTCAGGTACGAGCTTGGTGCTTTCGGCATCACCCTCCCGCCTGAACCGCCGTCCTCTCCACAGCCGGGAGGATCATCGTCTTCCTCAAGAACAGCGCTGGCGGTCGGCCTCTCTGTCGGTTCTGCAGCGCTGTTGGTCATTCTGGGCTCCCTGATCTGCCTCTCTCTACGGCAGCGACGGAGGAAGCGACAGCAGGAAAGGGAGCAGCAGCTGGAAGAGGGCAGCTTCTTCGACGGCGACGACCCGGCCATGGAAGACGACTTCGAGAAAGGGACCGGGCCCAAGCGGTTTCGCTACAGCGAACTCGCCATCGCCACCGACAACTTCTCCGACGAGAAGAAGCTCGGGGAAGGAGGCTTCGGCTCGGTTTACAGAGGACACCTCAAAGAGATGAAGCTTGATGTGGCCATCAAGAGAGTCTCCAAAGGGTCCAAGCAGGGGAGGAAGGAGTACGCCTCGGAGGTGCGGATCATAAGCCGGCTCCGGCACCGGAACCTGGTGCAGCTCATCGGCTGGTGCCACGGCGGCGGCGAGCTGCTCCTCGTCTACGAGCTGATGCCCAACGGCAGCCTCGACACGCACCTCTACGGCCGCAACAACGCCGCCGTGCTGCCATGGCCGGTGAGGCACGAGATCGTGCTGGGACTGGGCTCTGCCCTCCTCTACCTTCACCAGGAGTGGGAGCAGTGCGTGCTGCACAGGGACATCAAGCCAAGCAACGTCATGCTGGACGCCTCATTCGCCGCCAAGCTCGGCGACTTCGGGCTGGCCAGGCTCGTCGACCATGGCCGGGGATCGCACACGACGGTGCTCGCCGGCACCATGGGGTACATGGACCCGGAATGCATGATCACCGGCAAGACCAACGCCGAGTCAGACGTCTACAGCCTCGGCGTCGTCCTCCTTGAGATCGCCTGCGGCAGGCGCCCCCTGGTTATTATTGCTGAGCACGAGGACGACACGATGCACCTGACTCAGTGGGTCTGGGACTGGTACGGCAGGGGAAGGATAGTCGACGCCGCCGACGAGCGGCTGCAGGGGGAATTCGACGGCAAGGAGATGGAGTGCGTGATGGTCGTCGGGCTCTGGTGCGCCCACCCGGATCGGAGCCTGAGGCCGACGATCAGGCAGGCCGTCAACGCGCTGCGGTTCGAGGCGGCGCTGCCCGGCCTCCCGTCGAGGATGCCGGTGGCGACCTTCATGCCGCAGGTCGGCACTTTCACCACATCTTCGGCTGCCACAGGCGGCAGCAGCAGCACTGGCACGTCTTCAGTTGCAACGGGCGTCGGCAGCAGCAGCACTGGCACTTCTTCAGTTGCAACGGGCGTCAGCAGCAGCAGCGCCGGCACCACCCTAACAGCAAGCTCGACCGAGACATCCTCCCTGCTGAAATGAGGAGCAGATCAACATGTTCTTTTGCATCAGATGATTTTGACAATTTTGTACAGGTGCATCGTAGATTCATAGTGATACAGAATTACCCCTTCGTAATATAAGACCTCCAGCAATGCAAATGTGCTTAGATGAGGTGCTAAGCATATTAAATGTCTTAGCAACTCAAATCCACAATGCAAAGGTGCTAAGCTTTTGGGTGCTAATCTTCGTACATTTAATTCTTTGTAGACTCAGAATTGTGCTTCTATCTAGGTACACGTGATTAGCACCGTTTCTTTCTAGGGTCACCATACTACTCTCTCTTCTTAACTAGCATGCCACATCATATTTTTTGCTTAGTTGGCAACCTTAACATCTGTACAAGATGGAGTATTGGAAGGGGCCTAAGAGCGTTTTTATACAGAATTATTCTCTCCATCACATAATATAAGAGTGTTTTTTGACACTAGTGATAGTGTCGAAAACGCTCTTATATTATGAAATGGAAGGAGTATATTCATACAAGTTACAAAAATCAGTTGTAGAAAGCACACCATGTTTAAATACTGGTAGCGGAATTTTGTTACCCCCTCCAATCCACATTAATTAATCGCTGAAATGAATGTATTATAGATGTATTTATTATTTCCCTCAAGGCGAAAAAGAGATCACAGAAAGGTGAATCATCAATTATTGATTCACATAGTTATATTCAATTTTTCTCCGTTTCAGTAATTTACATTGAAGACGCCAAATAGCATCGCTTCCACAACCTTACACCCACGGCCTTCATGATATGTGGAGGTACACAAGATGGTGCTCCATACACTGCGCGTGAAACTAAACAGCAGTAGCAACTGGCGTGTCGGGGTGAGCACCCCATTCAATTCGAGATTTTTTACGGTACATCATACTATCCAAAATAGTATGCAGTATTTAGTTGATCCAATGGTCGGTATGGATCGGTTAAAATTTTTCTTTAGGATATATTGGTAATTCCTTATTAGAAGTAGATTTGTTCTTTAATGATGATAATTTAATTAACTAAATTAATCCCATCCCATCTGACGCCGTGTGCGTGTGTTCAGATCAGATCAGCAGGTTCGCGTACGTTTCTCTTGCATCTCCGGCCGGCAAAATCGATTGGCAAGTTTCTCTTGCATCTCCGGCCGGCAGAATCGATTCGTACATGGAAGGTCTCAGCAGTCCATGATCCATCATACACAACAGCATTAGTTTTGCCGAGACGGTGAAGGCCCTAAAACGGGAAATTAAGTTTTAGCAACACAACTTAGCATCGTCAAAGTTAATCTTGCAATATCAAATCAGTGGCAGAGCTTGATGAAGATTGTTGAGGGGGGCTAATCATAGTTGAGGGGGCAAAAAAAGATAAGTTATGCATGACTCTTGAGAAATCTTGAATATTCAAGCCTAATAATTAGAGTCACACTTAACAGTTTTCTTAGAATAGGGGGGGGGGGGGGGGGCGGGGGGGGGGGGGGGGGGGGGGGGGGGGGGCCCCAAGGGGGGGGGGGGGGGGGGGGGGGGGGGGGGGGGGGGGGGGGGGGGGGGGGGGGGGGGGGGGGGGGGGGGGGGGGGGGGGGGGGGGGGGGGGGGGGGGGGGGGGGAGCAATGGCCCCCTTTGGCCCCATGAAGCTCCGTCACCATCTCAAATCCCAAAGAAACCCGCCAAAACTAATACACATGCTGTCACACCAGTGCCGCAAGAGGTCACAATGGGTTGATCACGTGAGATACCTGATTCAAAACCACACCAAAACAATTAGAAAAGGACTAGAAATACTATGGCCAATTGGCCATGGTTCGTTTCTACACTAAATACCACTAAAACAAAGCATAAACATGAGCCACCGGCAAAAGACTCTGAAGAGCATTGCTACACGTACGACAGAAACGTACGATTTCTGTACGAAGTAGTATGGCGACCATTCATCAGCGCTGGCTCAAGGCGGGTTCACGGTGGACTGCACTATCGTACCAAATCGGACCAGCTTTCATCGTACGTGAGGCACTTCCGGACTCTGAAGTAGACTCTGAAGACACAACCCAGCTGGCAAACGTGCTAGCTCTGGTTCTGCGCATCTGTTGTTGACAACTTTTAAGCACTTTCACTGTATCTTTTTTCTACATGAACTTAACCTGCGGATTTACAAATTGCTTGGGTGTCTGTGCTACGACGAGATATTTGGGGTCAGCATGAACAACAATAGTTTCCTTTTCAAGGAGTATTGATTTAGATCAGCCGAGCTGTAGAGGGTAGAATTAGTCTGGTATACACGAGCAAGAGCGCGGCGAATTCCGGCAAAAATTAAGATTTTTCGGAATCATGTAGTCTGGGATCTGATGGATATTACCGTCGCTTGATCAACTCTTGGTCTCTTGGACAGCTTTGAGAGCGCGCGTGGCATCCATCAGGAAGGCGTCCCGCCTCGCCACTGCCTAGGCGACGGGTTCTTTGGGGCTGTTTGGTTGCCACCCTGAGCTCGATTGCCTGGCCGGAGCCCTTACTGTAACCTGCCTGAGGTCTGTTTGGTTGGTGTCCTGACAGTTTAGCCTTAAAATTATTGCATGTGCAAAGTTACATGTCTGCCTATGAAATTCGACGCCTGAGCATGGCCGCGTCTTCTTCCTTTCCTGCCTGAGCATCTACAATAAAATACTATTTTGAATGCAACTCAGGCCACTTGACAAGCCAAACACTGACTGTACGCCATGCATGTTCAAGTGTGGTTCGAGGTTATCAAGCAAACCTAAGTGTGGTTTCAGGTTATCAAGCAAACCTGCCTGTATAGGAGATGTGCCTGATCAATCAATTTATGATACAACGTCAGGCCACACTCAGGCATGAGAAAAACTCAGGCATGCTCCTCAGGGTTGCAACCAAACAGCCCCTTTATCAGTTCTTTGGTGTGCTGCTGCACCCTTAGGCCTTGTAGTACAATAAAAGGTGCCTAGGAAAGGTGTTTGGAGAAATAAATCGAACTTTTCTTAAGCACCGGTGCTTATTTATACAGAGTATTAATTAGGCGTCTCTTCTCTAGAAATAGGCATTAGTGCTTAAATATGGTTTACTTTTCTAAGCACCTCCCTAAGCATCTAGCATTGTACAAGGCCCATATTGTGTTGTGTGTTCCATGCATGGGCCCTTGTATCGCTTTTCCTTTGTTGTTTGATGACCGGCGTTGCGTCGCCCTTTGGATGCACCTTGGTTCATGTAACTGCTGCTGGCTGAAATTTTGTTACTTTTTTTTTGAAACGAGGCAAAAGACTTGCCATTTTCATTAATTAAGGAGAAGGTCTAGACATAAGCCGTAGAGCGGCAAAAAGAAAAAGACTACTCTCACAACATTAGAGTACTCGGGTGCCTGGCTCCAGCCAGCGTCCAAAGGTGGGCTTCCTCTTTGATCTTGGCAACAACAACCGAAGTCGGGGTAGCCGTGTTGCGGAAAACTCTAGTGTTTTGCTCCTTCCAAATTTCTCACGAGACAAGCATCATCACGGAGACGATCGCCTTCTTGATGTAGCCGCCTGAGTCGATCGTTTTTAGCCACCAATCATGAACAGAGACCTCATGTCGCCAAGTCATCGGTGATTGATCGTGCATGCTTAGCCAAGCGACGACCTCATTCCAAATGCGGGCGGTGAATCTACACTGGAATAGGAGATGAGCAGCGGACTCCTGAACCTGCTTACATAGGGGGCAAAGGACGCAATTTGGCCATCCCCGTCGCTGCAAACGATCGGCCGTCCACACTCGGTTTTGAACGATCAACCACGCAAATAACTTGCACTTAGGCGGAGCCCAAGCCTTCCAGATTGTGGTAGAGGTTGGACTGAGAACTTGCCCCGCGAACTGTGCCTTGTAAGCTGTGGCCGCCGAATATTCACCACTGGAAGTGAATTTCCAAGATATTGTGTCCTTCGTGTCTGAGTTGAGAGTAACATCATGAAGCATCTCCCAAAGGGCAGCGAACTCCTGGATATGGGTCAAGGTGAGGCCCTTACTAGTATCGATCTGCCTGATCCAGAAGTTGTTGTCCAGGGCCTTGCTGACCAGGCACTCCTTCTTTTTAGATATCTCAAAGATCTTGGGTGCGACATCTCTGGGTCGGAGACCATGAAGCCATGAAGACTCCCAGAATTTAGCTTTTTTACCATCACCAATGGTCACCGTCGTGAAAGACGCAAAGAGGTCCTTGTCACCATCGCTACAAGGTGTTTCCATGCCGGACCAAGTCTTGGGGGGGTCGGCCCATTCGAACCACAACTAGCGGAGTCGAAGTGCGGTCGCAAATTTCTCGAGGTTTAGGACACCCAAGCCACCATAGATCTTGGGCTTGTAGATAGTATTCCAGTTGACCTTACACTTGCCGCCAGAAACCTTATCAGAGCCTGCCCAAAGAAAGGCACGCCTGAGGTTGTCAATTTTCTTCCAAACTTCAGCAGGGAGCTCAAAAGGTGTTAGGTGATAGATTGCGATGGCCGTGAGGACCGCTTTGACCAGAATTATGCGTCCAGGGGCAGCCACCTGGAGAGCCGACCAAGGTGGAAGCTTGCCCGCGACCTTGTCCTCGAGGTATTGAAAATGTATGCGCTTAAGTCTCGTGACTGAGAGCGGAAGGCCAAGGTATCGCATGGGGAAGGCGGTCCAGACGGCAGGGAAGGCCTGAAGGATGTCATCAAGATCGATATTGGTACAACGAATGGGCGCAACCAAACTCTTCGTGCAGTTGGTGACAAGGCCAATGACTTCACCAAAGGAGCTCAGTGTCGCAGCCAGGAATTGGATGTCCTCCTTGACTGGAGCAACGAAGATGGCCGCGTCATCAGCATACAAGGATGCCCGAATAGGATTTCCACGGAGGGGATGGAGGTTGCCTTGCTCAGTTGCCTTAGCGAGGATACTGTGAAGGGGGTCAATGGCAAGGACAAAGAGCAGTGGCGATAGTGGGTCTCTCTGTCGTAGCCCACATCCATGCTTGATAGGGTCGCCCGCAATGCCATTGAGAAGCACTCTAGATGAGGCCGTGGAGAGAAGAGTTGAAACCCAATCACAGAAACGGTTCGGGAAATGATTGTGACGCAACAAATCCATGAGGTAGTCCCATCGGACCGAGTCAAAGGATTTTTTGATATCCAGTTTGAATAGCAAAGTTGGGGATTTGGTTCGATGAAATCGACGGGCCAGATTGCGGACGTACATGAAGTTATCATGTATACTTCTTTTCTTGATGAATGCACTTTGCGTGTTGGAAACCAGAGCGGGCATGTGAGGCGCCAGCCTAGTGGCCATCATTTTAGCAATTATTTTTGCAACCGCATGAATGAGACTTATTGGTCGGAAATCAGAGATGTCCTCCGCCCCATCCTTTTTAGGAATGAGTGCGATGTTAGCTGAGTTGATCCAGTGGAGGTTCCTGATATGCAGGTTGGAAAAACTGTTAATAGCTCGCATAATCTCTGGCTTTATGATGTCCCAACATTCTTGAAGAAAAGTCCCGTGAATCCGTCCGGGCCCGGGGCTTTGTCCCCTGGTAGTTCATTGATCGCAGCACAGACCTCCTCCTCAGTGAACAAGGCACCCAGCTCTGAAAGATCACAATTCGAAGGTGGGATGCAGCCCCAATTGAAGTCCTTGGAGCATGGGGGGCCCTTCCCAATGGCTTTTGCAAAGTGGTGCTGGATAATATCCTTTTTGTGATCATGGCTCGTGACCCATCCGTTATTGTGCTTGAGACGGTGGATGAAGTTCTTCCTTCGGCGATGGTTGATACGGAGGTGAAAGGAACATGTATTTGCGTCCCCCTCTTTGAGCAACTTAATTCTTGAACTTTGCCTTTTCCTTGCCCGCTCGAGGACAGCCAGGGCGACAACCTTTCTCTTGAGGTCCTTCCTCAGGTTCCATTCAGCCAGGCTAAGCGTCCTGCATTCTTGCGCCACATCGAGGCGAAGGATGATCTCAAGGGCCATGTGGAGTTGGATTTTGTGATTCGAGAAGATTGTCTTGCTCCATTTCCTAAGGCGCTGACTTGTTCTTTTTAGCTTGTGAAAGAGCACCTGAAAGGGCTCAGAATGACTAGTGTCCTCCTTCCAAGCATCCTGTACCGTCTTCTTGAAGTTTGGCATTTTGGCCCAAAAATTTTCAAAACGGAAGGTTTTTGGTCGCCATGGCCCCCTGTCGCTAGCCAGAAGGAGTGGACAGTGATCCAAGAGCGAGGACGATAGGGCATGAAGAATGTGAGTGCCGAAGTCAACGTCCCAGTCCTCATTGCAGAAAAAAGAATCCAACTTGCTTAAGGTCGGGTTAGTCTGCTCGTTGCTCTAGGTGAACCTTCTATTCTGGAGGTGAATTTCTTTCAGCTCACAGGTGTTGAGTGAGTTTCGGAAGAGCACGAGGCGAGAGCGATCGACGTTTGCACGGTTTTTGTCGCGAGCGCGGTATATTTGATTGAAATCTCCCGTAACAAGCCACCTGGTACCCAACTGGGGCTTGAGGCTCACAAGCTCTTGAAAGAAAGCATCTTTCAGGTTGCCTCTAGTAGGGCCATACACCGAAGTGAGCTTGAAGGAAGTGAGAGAGTTGACAATAGTGATGGTTGCAGAGATGCTGAAGGTACCAGTTGAAATGTTATCCACTTTAAGGAAGTCTTCATTCCAGAGAAGGAGAATTCCTCCCTTGGTGCCATCAGCAGGCCTATCAGCAAAGCTTTTTAGTCTTTGGCCACCCAAAAAAGCAGCCAAGAGAGGGTCAACAACAGCCAATTTGGTTTCCTGTAGACAAACAAGGTTACAGGAAGTAGCAGCGATAGTCTCATGAACAGTTGCACGACGGTTGGGACAGTTTAGGCCACGGACATTCTAGTTTAGGATGGACAGACTTTCATTCATTGCAAACAAGGGCTACATCAGGGGTAACATGGAGCACAAATAAGGGCCTTGCCAAGGCGACGGCAGAGAGTAGTTGAAGATCAGAGCTACAAACAGGCCTATCTAGAGTAACTGGGAGAACAACAATAAGAAAGTGACTAATCATGATAACTGGGTTACATCAGCAACTAGTCATGGCAGAGGCATCAAGCAGTCGCCGCGTCTTCTCCGCCTTGAGCTTGAAGTTCTAGCCCAGCACCTCCACCATGGTCAAGCAAGGCATCCTCCACCGCAGTAGCGAGGTCACAGTCGAGCCTGAACAAGGCTCTAAGTGCAGTGACAGCCAGGTCCGGTAGCTGGCCACGGAACAGAGCCACATACTTGGCAATGGCTGCCTCTGTGATCATCTCCCCCTCATCTACAACCCCCAAGCGTTGGCAAAGCAGTTTCTCTGCCAGTTGAGCGATCTGCATGTCACGGTTCTTTGCTTGCAATCTTGGGCTGCTACGTATCAGGCTCAGTCCTGTGATTCCAGCAAGTGTCTTCCTTCTGGTAGTCGGTGGCTTCAGCGGGGTGGAGCTGGGCGTCGGGAGAATGGCTTGTGGGCAAGGCACAAATAGTGGAGTGCAGGTTGGGCCACTCAGGTTCTGGGCTGCTTCAATCATATGGCTCGTCATTGCTGTGTCTTCATCAGCAGGCACATGGTGAGGAGTGCATGGTCTTGGCGGCATCGAGCCTGATCGTTGGTGCAAACGAACTGGGGAGGACCAGCCTGGGGGCTTCTCTGGAGACACCGGTGAGCCCAGGCATGAAGTTGCACAGGACAGCCAGGCAGGGAGCGTTGGGGAGGGCTGCAGCTCGATCACATCGCGGGAGGTGGTCCTGGGAGATGGCGGTGGTGATCTGCCACGAGTGTCTTCCGTGCGCCTGGTGCAGATCACCTCACAGGAGGGAGAGCGTCTCTCCGGGCAGGCTGCCCGATGCCGAGCCCTTCTACCTGAAGCTGGGATGACTGCACCATCAGGAAGGCGTTGCACCTTGGCCTTGTCAATCTTCCGGGCGTCCGGCAGGACACGCCTCCTGCCACCGTCGTAGCGGCCGCGAGAGTCGCGGTCATCTCGCCGCCGGTCATCACGCGAGCCTCCAGCCCGCTCATCGTCGCGGCGAGGGGCCCTAGAGCGGCTCCGAAAGAGACCACGCCAGGAGGAAGTCTTGCGGTCGTCGCGCCTACCGCGCTCGTCACGGTCGTCGTCCCTGTCACGGTCGTCGTCGCGCTGGTCACGGCCGTCGTGGTCCCCACGCCGAGCAGCCGCCTCGCGTGAACGGGCCTCGCCGTCCACGACACCATAGCGTCAGTCGAAGGGAGGGTGCGGGCGCGGCCGTCGAGGGATCCTGCCTTCCGAGTCGGGGAGGAAATCTTCGATCCGGTCCAGATGGACCAGGACACGGCGCCGTAGACCTCGGCGCCCGGTGGCCGGGGTGCTGCCTACCGGCGGCTGATTGCAGGTGAAAGTGACAAACAGCACCTTGGGGATTTTGCTGGGGTCGGCTGACCAAGCCCATAGGTTGAGCGTGGCTGCGTCCTCGCACTGCACAGAGGCGATGTCGAAATAGTGCAGGAAAGTGTTCGGACCAAGCACCTGCGCGGCAACGGAGTCATTCCAGGCGTTGAGTGGCATATTTTCGATGTAGAGATGGACGTGGTAGTCAGCTTGGACAGCGTCGGCGTGTGCGTTGAGGCGCCACCTGGCTATGTGGATGTCGAGGTTGCCGAAGTCGGAGCTGAAGTGGGAGAACCGGCCAGGGCCGGCCGTCGCCAAGTCACAGTGATGCTGGAAGTCGAACCTGACGAGAAAGTCTTCGGGGTAGAAAGGCACCACCTTCAGCAGGGAGCGGTCGACGCCCGCGTGCAAGGCCACAACCTCTCTGATGACAGAGGCGCTGACTGCTGGGCGGTTGCCACCTAGCCACACAACCGCCGCGAGGTTGGCGAGGCTGGCCGCCTGGGCGTCCATCGCCGGCGTGGAAACCACGACCACATGGCCCTCAGCAGGCTGCAGCGAGGGGTCGCCCACCCGCGGCATCACTGACCCAGGCAGCGAAGGTGCGACGAGGAGCAGGTCCGGAGTAGACGGAGCAGGCAGGCTGGTCGGTTGAGGTGTGGTGGAACTTTGGCAGAGCTGCGGGCCTGGAGGGGGGGAGTTTGAGCATTGACGCGCTCGATGTCCGCTTCTTCGACAAATCAGGCACTTATACGGGTCTCGACAGTCGATTTTGTTGTGGCCCTTCTCCAGGCATTTGTGGCAAACTTTGCGGCGAGGCTTGACAAAAGATCTGCCGGTAGGCGGGGAAGCTGAATGCAGAAATCGTTGGCTTGAATGCTGGTGGGTGGGGGAGAGAGCTCGCCACCAATACGGCGCCTTTACGAGTTGCCACTCTTCCTCTGGGCTGGAATCCATCCCCAACGGCTCGATTGAAGTCGCCTGCGGCAACACTGGGCTCGAGGGAGCAGCAGACCGCGTCGTGTCTTGCAGGGCATTGAAGGCCAGAGTCGACGACGCCTTGAGGCATGGCTTTGGGGCGCCATGAATGCGCTGCAGGGGAGGTGGGCATGGCAGATCTCCATCAAGAGCAAAGCGAACCTTGAGGATTGGACCTGGCACAGTAGCAGTAATAGCGGGCGGATCTTCCGGGGGGGAATCCGGCACACAGGAGGAGCCCGGGCGAGCCGGAGACCGCAGCGGGGAGGCCAGATCTGGCCCGGTTGAGAGCAGCTGCGGAAACAGAGCTGGGACAAGGGACTGACGCACAAATCTTGGGGTGGAGAAGCCTGGGGGGAAACGGGGAGAGGTGGGAGAGGGGCTTGGCCGGTGGGGAAGCATGGCAGCGGCAGCAGTGGGGGTCTCCGTGGCTGCGGGCGCCGGAGCGGCTCGCCGCAGGAGCGTGGGCGTGGGCATCGGCGTCCTCCCCTTCCGTAATTCTGTTACTTTGCTTTGTTGTACTCTAGGGCCTCATTCTTTAGGCCGGGCAATAGCCTTCTATCTAAGAAAAGAGCATGGCGAATTATGTTCCCGTCATAAACAGTACATTTGAAAAAAATAGGACTAAAAAAAATAAGAAACATCATCAAAGTTGTTCGGTTGTTGTAGATGTGCGCAAGATTTTCTGGTGCTATGGCACTGGGAAGTTCCAGACAAGAAAAATGATGACTCGGAAAAAAGCTTTGCAAATACAATTTGAAGCAATGAATTTGTAATTTTTTTTCCCAGAAAACCATGGATAAGATCTCGCTATGGAACTTTGCATGCAAATAGCTAGAACACAAGCATCTTTGGTGTCCAAAATTGAACTAGACCCACGATAAGAATTATGAAATGGAGGGAGTACTGCTGCAGTGCTGGTCTTCACGACAAACTGGGGGAACTTGCTAGGAAAAATGCTTTGAAGGTGCAGCCATGTTGACTGGAGCAAAGACTAGACTTGTTCTGACATCTGAGCAGAAGAATGGCCGGCATTAAATGAAACGATTTCACATGGTTCAGACTCGATAGAATAAATTTACCTAGCTGTCTGCTTGAGACGGATTTAAGCAGGAAGATATGAACTTCTGGTAAGTCGCCAATTTTTAACTTCTTAGGAAATTTCTGCAACCAAAGAAAGGGGGCTGCTACGCGTAGGCCGGCGGATCTTTTTAAAATATCTGCCGCCTCGCGAGCCATTAGATACTACAAAATCAAGCGGCTGAACGTCTTTCTCTTCTTTGCAATAATGATCTTGTTGCGGAAACTCTTGTAACACAGTGGATTTCTTTTGCAGTATCAGTCTTGTTGCATGATTTGTTTTTTGCAACATAGGTCGTGTTGCAGAATTTTTTTTCCTGTCTTCACTTTTTTTTGCAACAAAGGTATTGTTGCCAAAAAATTTGCAAATGAGGTGATGTTGCAGAATTTTTTTTCCTTTGTCTTCATCTCTATATGGTGTCATGGAAGAAATTTATACAACATAACTGATGTTGTAGGAATCTTTCTTGTAACATAGTAGATGTTGCAAAACAAAACACCAACGTCACCGCTAGCCCGTCGGAGGAAAAGAGACATACGTGGTCTAGTAGACCATGTGTCGATCAAGAGAGGCGGTGGACACCTGCGCTATAGATCCGCCGGTTGAACGATAGCCTTTTCCCCAAAGAAAGCACAGAGGTACTAGCACCATCCCGGCTTATTGGATTCTTTCATATTTTAGGTTAATTTGACCATCTATATTGCTAAAAAAATTAAGAGAAAAGATATACTAGCTTTTCCATGGTATAATTTTTATTACAATAGTTTATAATTTATTAGTAGTACTTAAATTTATAATCAAAATATGACCCAAATATGAGGTGGTCCAGTAGACTCACGACAAAGGAAGTAGGATATCAGGTGAAGTCAGTTGTCACCTAAGCAAAAAAAATTGAAATTATATTGTGCGTAGTTCACAAGCTTGGAGCCCATGCTGTGCTTTGGTGCTTAAACTTCCAAAGTGCTACGTTGTGTGGTCTCAAACTTAGCACGTGCGTGATGAAAAGGTCACCAGCCAATCACAGCGTGCCGGCTGGCAGCCACATCAAATGTGTTTGTCTAGCTGTCGACGAGCTAAGCATGGTTGCAATCTTGCTGATAGGCCCCTGTCGTTTACTTTTAACTTCCTTGTCTATTTTTTAAAGTAACTTATACTATTGTCTCTGTGATTTTGTCATTCGAACCCGTTTAGTCCGGAATAACAGAGTAAATTGCAGAAAATATCGATATTGAAGGCTAGGTTTTTGCAAACCTAGCCTTCGTTTCCTACAATTTACTCAAAATAACAACGTGCTGGCAGCTACAAGGGAGTAGCAACAATACCATAGGTCACGTGTCGTACGAACTTTGAGTACACCGGGAAGGTAGTAGGCGAACGCGCCGCGGCCACTGAGCCGCGTCAGGTTCACGCCCTTGAGCGACACCTGCCAGCACGGCACGGCACGACGTCGATGCATGAGGAGGTCACCCCTCGGCACCGACGTTCACGTGGTCGATCTTCTCCACCGCCACCGTCCTCATCGCCTCCGCCCAAGAAGCAGACCAAAGTTGGTTTCAAACATCGGTTGATTTGTGTCCGACAGGCACAGTCACCAGTACTTGCTAATTAGCTAAGGTTATCATGTGCATGATGTCAATCATGACATGTGATGTACGTAGTCGACGGCAATCTAATTATAATCGACATGCGTGTGAACTTTTCTGACTACTCCCTTCGTCTCATAATATAAGAGTGTTTTTTGACATTAGGACCGAAAAAGTATTTGTGAGCAGTACTGCACATATAGCAAGAGGAGTCTGGTATGGATTATTTATTTATTTTTGTGAAAGTGGTATGGATTATTTGAAGAGAGAGAACGTGGATGAGTCGGGAGCATGCAGCAGGATTTTTTATTTTTTATTTCTTTTTTTGAGTTGCATGCAGCAGGATTTTATAGAAGCTCCAGACAAGGCCGATGTTCGGCTTAAACGGCAATGCATGTCATCTCAATATGGGTTTGAGAGGCATATATTGACGGATGCGGGTACATGGGTTCAAAAAATAAAGACTTTGATGCAATCGTTTCCCGAGGTAAAGGTATTATGGGTTAGGCGCTATGTGATGTTGCCGCGCATAAGTTTGCGAAAGTAAGTATAGGAGATGAACTTTGTAAGGTTTGGTTGGGGGTTCCCCCAAACTTCGTCCTTCATGTAGTTTTGGATGAGATTTCGAACGTTGTTAAATAAAGCGGCAACATCTCTATTCTTATAAAAAAAATCTGAGTTGGTAATGATGATGTGTCTAACATCTTGCAATATATACTGTCCGATCTATATCTGATGGATAGAAAGCAAACGATGACAATTTTGCAAAAAGATATCCACATCTCTCTCCATATTTGCAGAGAAGGTCTTCCCTCGTTCATCCTTATCTTTCAACAATCTCATTGTTGAGCAATTAAAAAAGAAAGCCTTTGGAACAATCTGGCATGGTGGCTGTTGTCGACGTCGTTCATCCCCATGCCTCTGCTCAGTCCGACCACCAATCACCACCACGCTCCACTCCTCCTCACCTTATCTCTCCTCTTTCTCGAGATATCATTAGCTTTTACATATGAAAATACTTCCGCATGGGTCATTCACAACAGGTGTTTTATAAAAAAAAATGCATCTTGATATTCCGTGCAATGCACGGGCATCTTGCTAGTTAACTCTAAAAAAAATATGCGGGTGCATGTTGTGCTTCGTGGGACAGCCGCAAAATCTGCCCACTTTGATTGTGTTTAGCCGGGCGGTCCTTACGGACTGGCGGGCAGACCGAGCCGCTTGCAACATGACTTGTATGCTTGTTTTTGCTTTGCGTTGAACGGGTTTTTTTAGAAAAGGAGGAAGACACCCGGCCTCTGCATATGGACGATGCATGCAACCACTTTATTAATTATTCACAAAAGACCTTATAAAAAAATACAGCAGTAAGTCTGAAGCCACTGTCTAGGCAACATCTGTCACTACTCCTATCTAGTTGATGAAGGGATGCTGATAGTCCGGGCCTAATACCACAGACCTCGTAGTCAAGCTTAACATCTAAGACCTGAGGCCCCAACCAAGCCACTTACTGAGTATGAAGCACACACCGGTCTGGCGCGCTCTCAGAGGCCGCCGCTGCCAACTATCACCACTCCATCTTCAGAGCTATACTGAAACATCATTCTTGCCCAATCTAGCTGCCGTCGACGCCACCACGGCGCCCAACGTCACCACCTCCCTGGACGCGAACTGCTGAGCACGTCGCTGTCGCCACCAGTACACCTCAGCACCATGCCGTCAAGCACCACCAGCATTTGCGTTGAAAGGGTACGCGAGGGATGTGTGATGAAGGAAGGATCTTTTTTACGGGTTGATAAATGAAGGAGTTTGCGCTAGACGCTTGACATCTCTTGCCAATCAAAAAAGCAAAAAAAAATTGAATCGATCGATCCCCAACACCCAGAGCGCTTGAGCCAAGCTTATCGCACCACCGCGCGTCGCTATGTGTGTTGCCGCTGCCCCTCGCTGCTCCACCGCCCGCCGTAGCTCCCTGTTACGAGCTTCACAGCTTCTTCGGGCTTCACAGAAGAAAAGAAAAAGTAAAGAGGTTCCAAGTTCCTTTATAATGCGCATTTCCAATGGTTTCCTGTAGCAATTATGCTAAACATACGGCCTAGTTACAAGAGTTTTGTTGCAAATATGAGCAATTTACCATGTGATTTTATGAACAGAAATACTAGATAAAACATGACTATAACAGAGATAAAACAAGTCAGAGAAGGTAAATAGCATCCGCATATATGAATTAAAACAGAACATATCTAGAACAGACACTAGAATAAGAAACTGTGAAAGAAACTCAAACAGAAAGAACATGAAGACGTACTGAGCCGCGACAGAAGCATTGGCGTTGGGGTGGACATCCTCGTTGGCCATGTCGTCGAAGAGGTGGTTGATGTTGGGGAAGAAGTCGTCGTTGGGGAAGTGATCGTCGGTGTCCGGGGTGTCCGTGATGAACAAGTCAGTAGTCACGCAGAGCGCTCCCCAAAAAACCTTATCACCCTTCTCTCGTACAAGACTCAAAGAGGTGGGGTTTCGGAGGCCTACTGTCCCGACCAGCGGTGCATGCCGCAAGCCGGGATGTGGAAGATCGTAGCAGTAGCTCAATGCTCAAGAACTCGATGGCGAGAGGAAGACGATGTTCTAGTGTGTGTCTCTGGAAAGGAGCGATCTCTCTTCTATGGGCACAGGAGAAGGAGGCGAATAGACTGCAGCGAGAGGTGAAGAAAAAAAGGGAGCCAAACAGGCGCGCTGTTTGGATTCAATCTCCACAACAGCAAAACATTTCAGCTCCCGTGTGACCATTTGTATACCCGTCGTACGTGGCAAAAATTAAGACATCGGCTCGGCTCATTCCCGCAACCCTTGGGGTGTTGTGACGAGGCGGGCGGTGGAGTAGGAGCGCGCGTGAATGTCCCTCTTATTCTCATGCTCATACATGTGGGGAAACAACCTCCTTATAAGGAGGTCCAACTCCTATCAAACTAGCAACTAAACTTTAGTTCCATTTCTTGCTTTACACGAATGGGCTGAGTGGGTCTTTAGAATTTATTAGGAATTTTTGAAATTGCTATTGGGCTGACCGAAAATAGATTAAATTCTAGCAAGTTTCACGGGCCTTTCTCCAATGAGGCTGCTACGCGTCAGCCGACGGATATTTTAAAAAAAGTCTTACTACACGTATGACAACTTAAGTATGATTTCTGTATGACAGTCATCAACGGCCGTTGATTATATTCCACATATGAGTGAGATCACGTCGTACAAAAATTGTACGCACTTTTCATCATACGCAAAACAATTTTGTTTAAAAAGATTTTGTCGCCTCATGAGTCGTTGGATGTGGCACAATCCAGTGGTCCCTCTACTTCGCAATAGAGATTTTGTTGCAGAAACATTGCAGCAAAAGTTATGTTGCAGAATATATTGTTTGTAACATAGGTTGTGTTGCGGGATTTTTTTCAACAAAGTTCTTATCACGGATTTTTTTCCAAGAAAGATTTTGTTGCAGCCGTCGTTGGCCGCTTTGGTTTGCAATGCCCGCTGCTGTTGCAAGATAAGATAAAGGAGCACGTGGTACGCAAGAGAAATAACGAACGTATGCGAGCGTCCGTGAAGACGCATGGATCAAGGGCGATCTAACGGCTGCATGGGTGGCGAAACTCTCCATGCGATCAGCCGGCGGAGCATTAAAGCATCTCCAACGGGTGCACGAAATATCCGGTGCGCTAGATAAACCGCCAATTTGGCACGCGAGAGGCTGATACGTCTCCGTCGTATCTACTTTTTCAAACACTTTTGCCCTTGTTTTGGACTCTAACTTGTATGATTTGAATGGAACTAACCCGGACTGATGCTGTTTTCAGCAGAATTGCCATGATGTTGTTTTATGTGCAGAAAACAAATATTCTCGGAATGACCTAAGAGTCCACGGAACATCTTAGAAAAAATAATAAAAAAATCCTCGCCAAAGATGAAGACCAGGGGGCCCACACTCTGTTCACGAGGGTGGGGGGCACGCCCCCCTACCTCGTGGCCCCCCTGGATGCCCTCCGACGCCAACTCCAACTCTATATTCGTGTTCGGAGAGAAAAAAAATCAAGGAGAAAGATTCATCGCGTTTTACGATATGGAGCCGCCGCCAAGCCCTAAACTCTCTTGGGAGGGCTGATCTGGAGTCCGTTCAGGGCTCCAGAGAGGGGAATCCGTCGCCATCATCATCATCAACCATCCTCCATCACCAATTTCAGGATGCTCACCGCCGTGTGTGAGTAATTCCACCATAGGCTTGCTGGACGGTGATGGGTTGGATGAGATCTATCATGTAATCGAGTTAGTTTTGTTAGGGTTTGATCCCTGGTATCCATTATGTTCTGAGATTGATGTTGCTATGACTTTGTTATGCTTAATGCTTGTCATTAGGGCCCGAGTGCCATGATTTCAGATCTGAACCTATTATGTTTTCATGAATATATGTGAGTTCTTGATCCTATCTTGCAAGTCTATAGTCACCTACTATGTGTTATGATCCGGCAACCCCGAAGTGACAATAATCGGGACCACTCCCGGTGATGACCATAGTTTGAGGAGCTCATGTATTCACTATGTGCTAATGCTTTTTTCCGGTTCTCTATTAAAAGGAGGCCTTAATATCCCTTAGTTTCCAATAGGACCCCACTGTCACGGGAGGGTAGGACAAAAGATGTCATGCAAGTTCTTTTCCATAAGCACGTATGACTATATACGGAATACATGCCTGCATTACATTGATGAATGATGTCTACTACACAACCTTCTTCTTGTAGACGTTGTTGAGCCTCCAAGTGCAGAGGTTTGTAGGACAGTAGCAAATTTCCCTCAAGTGGATGACCTAAGGTTTATCAATCCGTAGGAGGCGTAGGATGAAGATGGTCTCTCTCAAGCAACCCTGCAACCAAATAACAAAGAGTCTCTTGTGTCCCCAACACACCCAATACAATGGTAAATTGTATAGGTGCACTAGTTCGGCGAAGAGATGGTGATACAAGTGCAATATGGATAGTAGATAAAGGTATTTGTAATCTAAAATTATAAAAACAGCAAGGTAACTAATGATAAAAGTGAGCGTAAACGGTATTGCAATGATAGGAAATAAGGCCTAGGGTTCATACTTTCGCTAGTGTAAGTTTCCTCAACAATGATAACATAATTGGATCACATAACTATCCCTCAACATGCAACAAAGAGTCACTCCAAAGTCATTAATAGCGGAGAACGAACGAAGAGATTATGGTAGGGTACGAAACCACCTAAAAGTTATTCTTTCCAATCAATCTGTTGGGCTATTCCTATAAGTGTCACAAACAGTCCTAGAGTTCGTACTAGAATAACACCTTAAGACACAAATCAATCAAAACCCTAATGTCACCAGATACTCCAATGTCACCTCAAGTATCCGTGGGTATGATTATACGATATGCATCACACAATCTCAGATTCATCTATTCAACCAACACAAAGGACCTCAAAAAGTGCCCCAAAGTTTCTATCGGAGAATCACGACGAAAATGTGTGCCAACTCCTATGCATAGGTTCATGGGCGGAACCCGCAAGTTGGTCACCAAAACATACATCAAGTGGCACGTGATATCCCATTGTCACCACATATACTCACAGCAAGACATACATCAAGTGTTCTCAAATCTTTAAAGACTCAATCCGATAAGATAACTTCAAAGGGGAAACTCAATTCATTACAAGAGAGAAGAGGGGGAGGGGAAACATAAGATCCAACTATAATAGCAAAGCTCGCGATACATCAAGATCGTGCCAAATCAAGAACACGAGAGAGAGAGATCAAACACATAGCTACCGGTACATACCCTCAGCCCCGAGGGAGAACTACTCCCTCCTCGTCATGGAGAGCACCGGGATGATGGAGATGGCCACCGGAGAAGGATTGCCCCCTCCGGCAGGGTGCCGGAACGGATCTAGATTGGTTTTTGGTGGCTACGGAGGCTTCTGGCGGCGGAACTCCCGATCTATTGTTCGTTCTGAAAGTTTTAGGGTACGACGATATATATGGGTGTAGGAAGTACGTCGGAGGAGCTACGGGGGCCCCACGAGGCAGGGGGACGTGCCCCCACCCTTGTGAGCACCTCCCGTATCTCCTGAACTGGAGTCCAAGTCTATCCGGTGGCTTTTGTTCCAAAAATAACTTCTCGAATTGATTTTGTTCCGTTTCGACTCCGTTTGATATTCCTTTTTTTCGAAACACTAAAATAGGTTAGTCCCAAAAATAATATAAAAGTGGAAAATAAAGCCCAATATTGCCCAAAACAGTAGATAATATAGAATGGAGCAATCAAAAATTATAGATACGTTGGAGACGTATCAAGCATCCCTAAACTTAATTTCTGCTCGTCCTCGAGTAGGTAAATGATAAAAAGATAATTTTTGATGTGGAATGATAGTTGGCATAATTTCAATGTAATTATTCTTACTTGTGATATGAATATTCAGATCCATAAGATTCAAGACAAAAGTTCATATTGACATAAAAATAATAATACTTCAAGCATACTAACTAAGCAATCATGTCTTCTCAAAATAACATGGGCAAAGAAAGTTATCCCTACAAAATCATATAGTCTGGCTATGCTCTATCTTCACCACACAAAATATTTAAATCATGCACAACCCCGATGACAAGCCAAGCAATTGTTTCATACTTTTGATGTTCTCAAACTTTTTCAATCTTCACGCAATACATGAGCCTGAGCCATGGATATAACACTATAGGTGGAATAGAAGGGTGGTTGTGGAGTAGACAAAAAGGAAGAGGATAGTTTCACATCAACTAGGCGTATCAACGGGATATGGAGATGCCCATCAATAGATATCAATGTGAGTGAGTAGGGATTGCCATGCAACGGATGCACTAGAGCTGTAAATGTGTGAAAGCTCAACAAAAGAAACTAAGTGGGTGTGCATCCAACTCGCTTGCTCACGAAGACCTAGGGCATTTTGAGGAAGCCCATCATTGGAATATACAAGCCAAGTTCTATAATGAAAGATTCCCACTAGTATATATAAAAGTGACAACAGGAGACTCTCTATCATGAAGATCATGGTGCTACTTTGAAGCACAAGTGTGGTAAAAGGATAGTAGCATTGTCCCTTTTTATTTTTTTTATTTTTTTATTTGGCCTTTTTTTTGGCCTTTCTTTTTTTGGGACAATGCTCTATTAATGATGATCATCACACTTTTATTTATTTACAACTCAATGATTACAACTCGATACTAGAACAAAGTATGACTCTATATGAATGCCTCCGGCGGTGTACCTGGATGTGCAATGATGCATGAGTGACATGTATGAAAGAATTATGAACGGTGGCTTTGCCACAAATACTATGTCAACTACATGGTCATGCGAAGCAATATGACAATGATGGAGCATGTCATAATAAACGGAACGGTGGAAAGTTGCATGGCAATATATCTCGGACTGGCTATGGAACTGCCATGATAGGTAGGTATGGTGGCTGTTTTGAGGAAGGTATATGGTGGGTTTATGGTACCGGCGAAAGTTGCGCGGTACTAGAGAGGCTAGCAATGGTGAAAGGGTGAGAGTGCGTATAATCCATGGACTCAACATTAGTCATAAAGAACTCACATACTTATTGCAAAAATCTATTAGTTATCGAAACAAAGTACTACGCATGCTCCTAGGAGGATAGATTGGTAGGAAAAGACCATCGCTCGTCCCCGACCGCCACTCATAAGGAAGACAATTAATAAATAAATCATGCTCCGACTTCATCACATAACGGTTCACCATACGTGCATGCTACGAGAATCACAAACTTCAACACAAGTATTTCTCAAATTCATAACCACTCAACTAGCATGACTCTAATATCACCATCCTCATATCTCAAAATAATTATCAAGTATCAAACTTCTCATAGTATTCAACACACTCATAAGAGAATTTTATTATTCTTGAATACCTAGCATATTAGGATTTTAAGCAAATTACTGATACGTCTCCAACGTATCTATAATTTTTGATTGCTCCATGCTATATTATCTACTGTTTTAGACTATATTGGGCTTTATTTTCCACTTTTATATTATTTTTGGGACTAACCTATTAACGGGAGGCCCAGCCCAGAATTGCTGTTTTTTTGCCTATTTCAGTGTTTCGGATAAACGGAATATCAAAAAGAGTCCAAACGGAATAAAATCTTCGGGAACGTGATTTTCTCACCGAACGTGATCCAGGAGACTTGGACCCTGCTCCAAGGAACAAAAGAGGCGATCACGAGGGTGGGGGCGCCCCACCTAGGGCGCGCCCCCCTGCCTCGTGGGCCCCCCGTTGCTCCTCCGGCGTACTTCTTTCTCCTATATATACACACGTACCCACAAACGATCAGAACGGGAGCCAAAAACCTAATTCCACCGCCGCAACTTTCTGTATCCACGAGATCCCGTCTTGGGGCCTGTTCCGAAGCTCCGCCGGAAGAGGGCCGTCATCACGGAGGGCTTCTACATCATCATAGCCTCTCCGATGAAGTGTGAGTAGTTTACCTCAGACCTTCGGGTCCATAGTTAGTAGCTAGATGGCTTCTTCTCTCTCTTTGAATCTCAATACAAAGTTCTCCCCCTCTCTTGTGGAGATCTATTCGATGTAATCTTCTTTTTGCAGTGTGTTTGTTGAGACCGATGAATTGTCGGTTTATGATCAAGTCTATCTATGAATAATATTTGAATCTTCTCTGAATTCTTTTATGTATGATTGGTTATCTTTGCAAATCTCTTCGAATTATCCGTTTGGTTTGGCCAACTAATCTGTCTTGGAGTTGTCACGGCAGA
The DNA here is from genome assembly GCF_003073215.2 of Triticum urartu. NCBI lineage: Eukaryota > Viridiplantae > Streptophyta > Magnoliopsida > Poales > Poaceae > Triticum > Triticum urartu. The sequence goes on along the minus strand of NC_053026.1, from coordinate 54,168,976 downwards.
TGTCCTTAGTGTCAGGACTTAGTCGCGAGGCCAACGCATCTATGTGGTAGCTTGAGAGGGGTTGAGTGGGACGAGAGACGCAGGGCGGATCATCATGCAAGACAAGGATTTAGACAGCTTCAGGCCCCGGGAAACATCATCCGGTAATAGCCCTACATGCTGTTTGAGGCTAGGTCTCATTATCATCATGAGGGAGTCGCCGTAAACCGGCTCTCCTCTTTGTGTCTAGCCCTAGATATTGTTTCTTCTTGCCCCCCCTCTTTGGGGAGCCCTGCCCCTCCTTATATATGTTGAAGGGGCGGTTTACATGTGGAGTCCTATTAGGATTAGGACTAGTCTATCTCTAATACAAACCGGATACAAGCCCTGGTCTTAACTCCTTGTAAGGTAAATATTCCTCATGCCTTTCCTCTTAAACCGGCCCACCATAGTATGAACCGGCCTTCTGGGCCATGGGCCTCGTCATCCATCTGACCCGCCCGCCGGGTTACTAATGAACCGCCAAGACCGGGCGGGTAGCCGGTGAACCGCCAAGCTCCGGGCGGGTTACCAGTGAGTCATCCAGTCCAGCCGGTTTATACTTCCGGCTGGTTTACGCCACGGGGTATATCCCCGACATTAGCCCCCAGTTTAATTTGGATTTATCCATGTTAAACTGATCTACAACATAAACTCAAGAGCAAATTTGACAGGTTATGCTCCAGGTTAAAAATTCTTGTAAATCGGCACCTGATCATCCTTGTCATTTCCTTTTTCTAGAAAATCCGGTTTAATAGGCCAGCTTCATACTCAATTTGCTTTGCAGAAGATATTGAGAATAAATAATCCATTTGAATCGGCCTTCAATGCTCTTGATTTGACAAAAATATTGGTCTTCAAATATTCAACTGATATCAGCCGGTTTGAAAATATAGAACTTGCCGGTTTATCATTGCCAAAATTGCCGGGTTATAAGAACTGATGATCCCGAGTCATGACCGTTTATAGACACCGGGTTATGATTGTTACCAACGCCGGGTCACACAATTGATCTTCCTGATCTGCTCAAAATTGAAAATTTTGAAGATGTTCCTCCTTTACATGCATGATACCTGTAGCCCCCAAGTCTTAAGAAGAGAATATAGTGATAACTTAAGACTTGCTCCAATCAGTGTTGCAACCTTGAAGAAATCCGGTTTATTCATCTCAATCATATAAACTGAATACTCCATATATGTAGCCCCCAAGTGCCGGGTTGTCATGCTTGCAGCAACCTGGGACTTGCAATTGCTTATAAAAACTTCAATCAGTGTAGCCCCCAAGGGCCGGGTCATTATGCAATAATTAGCAGGGACTTTATAAATATAATCATGTAGACTTGAGCAGTGATGCGTAGCCCCCAAGGGCCGGCTTAGTAAAATAATACTGAACCGGGACTTGATATATACTTTAATGAAAATAACACCTTATAATGTAGCTTCCATCGTAGGGCTTGAACGCACGTCCACAAGGTTAAGAGTTTTGTGCTTTACCAACTGAGCAATGAATCCTTCAATATTATGGACGAAAATTTGTGTACCTTTAATTGTTGACAGGAGCAATTGGTAGCCCCCAAGGGCCGGCTCATTATAATATGATGAGTCGGGTCTTCAACGAGACTAGTAAAAATGACTTTGCATTAGCCCTCAAGTGTCATGGTGCATGCTTGCAGCGACATGAGACTTGCATGTAATCTCAATTTGAATAATGTAGCCCCCAAGTGCCGGGTCGTGAGCCTGCAACGAGTCGGGACTATTCCTTCCATTGTAGAATAAATCATATCCTTTGATAAAATAATAACTGTTGCGCTAAAGCGACTTTTGACAACTCAATAATACCGGTTATTAATAACCATAAAAATCCAGCCATGTTGGCTATTCAAGATAATATAATCCGGTATGAAAACCTTATTCATTCAATATCATAATGAAAATCCAGCCAAGTTTGGCTATTTGAATAATATAACCCAATGATTTATAAGTGCATAATTCCGATGGCGCAATCCAAATATATATATGCTGGCGACTTATAGTCCAAAAACCAGGCCGGTTTAACAAACCTGTTTCTGCATACAACAAGTTTAAAGTGTCCTGGTGGTTTACCGCCGGACGGGTCATAATACCCAACATATAACCTGGGTTTATAACCAAGGCTGCATTTAGAATAATCAAATATGAAATATATCATACCTGTGACATTGAATCACATTGTTGGTTTTACCAACTTTTTGTAGTAAGGGTGATAACCCAAATCTTGAGTACTGATAACTCCTTCCATATTGTGCCGGTTTATGATAAAACCGTGTTGGGTTGTGATAAACACCGGTTTACTCCATAAGGGGATATTAAACCGGGCAAATAGTCTCCGGATTGACGTGAACTGTGTTCCGTCAATTGAAAAAAAAATTGTCGGTTTAAAGAACACAATAAAAAGCAAAAAAAAACCTTCGAAGAAAAGTATGAAGCAAAAGCAACGACAAAAACGTTTGCCAAAAAAGATTTATTTAAGCTGATCAAATGGCGTAACCATGGCCAAACACGACCAAGCTCCCGTTAGGTGTAACTATGGTTCTAGTTAGCCAGGTCCCCAAGTGATTCTTGTGGCATTTATGCCGACCAAATGGCGTGGTCATGGTTCGGGTTCGACCAAGCCCCCAAGTGATTCTGTGGCCTTAGGCCGACCAAGAGGCATGACTGGTTCAGACATGACCAAGTCCCCAAGTGATCTGGTGGCTCTCGCCTATCAAGAGGCATGGTATTGGTTCGGACACGACCAATCCTCCAAGTGATATAACACGATGCTTTTAGCAAAGCAAACTCAAGGGGTAAACCGGAGGCCGCTTTAGAGCAACTCCGTGTAACCTCACATGATGTAAAAGACCAGAGACCCCGCTTTATGAAGCAGAAGCCCCCATGTGATCAATAATATGTCAGGCCAGTAAGGCGGAATATCCATGTTTGAACCGCGCATCGTGGCAGCAGGTCCTCTACGGCAATTTTTAACTTTTTGCAGGAGATAAATTCTTCTTTGAACCGGGATCTTGAACCGGATATTGAGATCTTCAAAGCTTTGTGGGAGACATCTTTTCCTTGAACCGGATTTTAAACCGGAATCTTCATTTTCAGCCGGAATTTTTTTTGACGGCCTTTAAACTCGAACTTGCGAGAAGTTAATTCCTTTTTGAACCGGACATTGTTAAACCGGATTTGAGCGTTTCAGAGCTTTGTGGGAGAACAGATTTCCCTTGAACCGGACTGTAAACCGGATATCTGAGAGCTTCAGTCAGACTGACTTCCCTTGAACCGGATTTTAAACCGGAATCCTTTCTGATGACCCGGATCTTCTTCATTGAGCCGGGATTTTATAACTGTCATATACTTTCTAAACCAGAAGTTTTATGACGGCCTTTAAACTTTTATCAATATAACAGTAGCCTCGAGACCGGGTTATCCTTCCCTCCATCGTCCTGGGGTTCTTAAATTTGCTGAAACTGGCAATATTCGCTGAGTCATGTCATCGTAGCCCCCGAGTCTAAAAGGTGACTCAAGGAGTTGGCTTGAGACTCTCCATATTTGACCGTGATATAAACCGGCATAACTTGTATATCATTGGCGTTGATAGCACGATGTGAATCCATAGAAGGTTGAGGTGACTGCGGCGGGTTGTAAATGATCCCATATGAGCCGTGTCAGCAACTCGGCCAATGATTCCTTCCAACTGGCGATTTGCAGTTAATCAAAACTGTAGTGGCGGCGACTTGTGCGCCCAATCACCAGCTCATGCAGACAGGTGCGGCCCAGTATGTTGATGTAGACCAGGCCGCGAGAGACGGACGATAAAGACGGCCGTAGCTTCAGAGACGACACAGCCAGATGAGTCGGTCGCGGCGTAGTAAGTCGGCGCGGACGGGAGAGTCGGCCGCGGGAGTTGTAAACCGGCGCGGACGGAGAGCCGCCTGCGGGTATTGTGAACCGGCGCGGACGGGGAGTCGCCTGCGGGCATTGTAAGCCGGCGTAGATGGAGAACCGGCCGCGTGTTGATGTAAACCGGACCACAGGCGGTTTGCGCGTCCGTTGAGTAGTGCGGAATGGTTAAAAGCCAGTATATAATGACGCCAGTGCGCGCTCCATATGCATGGTGTCACACCAATGTTGTGGCGAATAATTGTCCTGCATATAAAAATACGCAAAACCAACGTAATTGTTCTTTTTTACAAAAACAATATATGTCAAAAATAGATTTAGATAGATGTCACCTGATATGTTAGGCCGGAAATAATCCGCCATGAAGTTGATGATCACTTGGTGAAGCTGAAATCACTCATGGGTGAGTCGGCCATGCGAGCAGACAGTTGAATTGGCCGCGGCGTTGAAAACCGGTGCGGACGAGTAAGTTGTCTTCCGCGTTGTAAGCCGGCGCGGTCGTAAAAGACGGCCATGGTGCTTTAAACCGGCGGTTGCGAGAGATGGCCACAGTGTTGTAAGCCGGTATGGTCCGTATCCACGGTGTAATGCCTCATTTGTAATGAACAATTTATCCTGTGAAACAATGCCACATATCAGAGTGACCATTCACATAAAAATTTATCTGTGTTATTAAAACAGACTGGACGGATATCACCTGATAGCTTTGGGTGGACGTAGCGGTTGAAAGAATCTGAACTTGTAGCTCGACGTGATGAGTGACAGCGACTTGGGAAATCAATATGCTGTTTGTTTTTGTGTGGAAATCACCACGTACTAGAAGTAGTACTAATTGATCAGGTAGTAGCAGCAGCGATGTAGACTAGTGCCTCGGGACTTGAAGCCAGCAAACAATCCACCGCCGAAGCCGTGCTGCGTCAGCAGCCATGCAGAATCCGGGTCATGGTCAGTCGGTCGAGTCTTCCTCGGAATCGTGGACTCCCCTTCTTCTTCTTCTTTTTAATCCAAGCGCCTATTATAACCATTACCCGTAGGAAGTAGAACTCCGATTTGAATATGGTAATGCTCTTTAAATAATGCAGCCTTGATCCTTTTGCTCATCAAGTACTAGTACGATGGTTAATGGAAACGTCTTTTTAGCTTTTGGATTAGCTTCTGGACTTTGTAACTTCTCCCGTTGCGGTTCTCCCCCGGATTGAGACATATAGTCTATTCAATTATTGCCTGCTAATCCTCAGTTGACCTTCACATGTAGTTGACCGGTACTCATAGCAGTACTGGTTCTTTATTTTAATCTCTGCTTGATTTATCTTTGTATCCACGTGAACTAGCAGTACTAAACAGCTTTGGGATTTGAACTTGTAATCCAGCTGCAGCAACTTGATGGATCGGACAGTGGAAACCCTTTATCCGTTTCAATGGAAACTGTGACTTGACATCTTGTAGGAATCGGCGAAACCAATCTCTCGTCCGTTTGAACAGATTGTCTTGTGTCGGCAGCATACAGAACGCAAACCCTAATTTCTTTTAAACCTTAAATCCCAGATCTTAAACCTGAACCGGTTAACTTGAAGCTGATACAAATCCTTCTGAACCGACTTTCTTCGTCCGGAAAACTGCAAAACTTCTCGATCCCTGGGAGAGATCCCTTCAAGAACTCGACACCACCGTGCGCAGGCCCCACGGTGGGCGCCAACTGTCGTGGAGTTGTCACGGCAGATGTCCTTAGTGTCAGGACTTAGTCGCGAGGCCAACGCATCTATGTGGTAACTTGAGAGGGGTTGAGTGGGACGAGAGACGCAGGGCGGATCATCATGCAAGACAAGGATTTAGACAGCTTCGGGCTCCGGGAAACATCATCCGGTAATAGCCCTACATGTTGTTTGAGGCTAGGTCTCATTATCATCACGAGGGAGTCGCCGTAAACCGGCTCTCCTCTTTGTGTCTAGCCCTAGATATTGTTTCTTCTTGCCCCCCCCTCTTTGGGGAGCCCTGCCCCTCCTTATATATGTTGAAGGGGCGGTTTACATGTGGAGTCCTATTAGGATTAGGACTAGTCTATCTCTAATACAAACCGGATACAAGCCCTGGTCTTAACTCCTTGTAAGGTAAATATTCCTCATGCCTTTCCTCTTAAACCGGCCCACCATAGTATGAACCGGCCTTCTGGGCCATGGGCCTCGTCATCCATCTGACCCGCCCGCCGGGTTACTAATGAACCGCCAAGACCGGGCGGGTAGCCGGTGAACCGCCAAGCTCCGGGCGGGTTACCAGTGAGTCATCCAGTCCGGCCGGTTTATACTTCCGGCCGGTTTACGCCACGGGGTATATCCCCGACAAGATTGGTAGTTCTTGCCATGGGAGAAGTGCTTAGCTTTGGGTTCGATCTTGCGGTGTCCTTACCCGGTGACAGAAGGGGCAGCAAGGCACGTATTGTATCGTTGCCATCGAGGATAACAAGATGGGGTTTATTTCATATTGCATGAATTTATCTCTCTACATCATGTCATCTTGCTTAAGGCGTTACTCTGTTTTTAACTTAATACTCTAGATGCATGTTGGATAGCGGTCGATGAGTGAAGTAATAGTAGTAGATGCAGAATCGTTTCGATCTACTTGTCACGGACGTGATGCCTATATACATGATCATGCCTAGATATTCTCATAACTATGCTCAATTCTGTCAATTGCTCAACGGTAATTTGTTCAACCATCATAGAATACTTATGCTCTTAAGAGAAGCCACTAGTGAAACCTATGGCCCCCGGGTCTATTCTCATCATATCAATCTCCATCACTTTAATCTTGCTTTGCTTTTTATTTTGCTTTTACTTTTTACTTTGCATCTTTATACCAAAAATACCAAAAATATTATATCTATCAGATCTCACTCTCGTAAGTGACCGTGAAGGGATTGACAACCCCTAATCGCGTTGGTTGCGAGTAGCTATCGCTTTGTGCAGGTACGAGGGACTTGAGCGTGGGCTCCTACTGGATTGATACCTTGGTTCTCAAAAACTGAGGGAAATACTTACGCTACTCTGCTGCATCATCCCTTCCTCTTCGGGGAAAACCAACGCAAGCTCAAGACGTAGAAAGAAGGATTTCTGGCGCCGTTGCCGGGGAGTCTACGCAAAAATTCAACATACCAAGTACCCATCACAATCCCTATCTCTCGCATTACATTATTTGCCATTTGCCTCTCGTTTTCCTCTCCCCCCAATTCACCCTTGCCATCTTAGATTCTATATTTGAAGAAGGTTTCCTTGAAGGGGATGTCGTAGACACTTATGAAAAAATGGAAACTATATTTGGGCACCCCATGAATGAGAAAGTTGAATCTACATCTCTTTTGCTCTGTTACCAAAATGAATCTATTAAAGAGATAAAGGCTAGCCTAGATACAAACTTCCGTACCATACTTAATCTTTCTTCCACAATTAATAGCCATGTGCTTTATCAAAATAGAAGGATTAATTCTATAGATAGCAAGTTTGCTCTTTTCTTTCCTAATACCAAACATGGCAATACCTAGATCTATCCTCGCTTTTATGCCTAGCTAGGGGCGTCAAACGATAGCGCTTGTTGGGAGGCAACCCAATTTTATTTTTACTCCTTGCCTTTTGCTCCTGATTAGTAATAAATAAATTATTTATCCTCTATTTTGGTTGTGTTTTTTGTGTTTAATTAGTGTTTGTGCCAAGTAGAACCGTTGGGAAGACTTGGGGAAAGTCTTGCTGAACTTGCTGTAAAAAACAGAAACTTTAGCGCTCATGAGAACTGCTGTCATTTTTATTTGAAGAGTGCTATTTAGTTAATTCTTTTTGCAGATGATTAATAGATAAATTCCTCACGTCCAGCAATTTATTTTAGAATTTTTGGGGTTCCAGATCTTGCGCTAGCTACAGATTACTACAGACTGTTCTGTTTTTGACAGATTCTGTTTTTCGTGTGTTGTTTGCTTATTTTGATGAATCTATGGCTAGTAAAATAGTTTATAATCCATAGAAAAGTTGGAATACAGTAGGTTTAACACCAATATAAATAAAGAATGAGTTCATTGCAGTACCTTGAAGTGGTCTTTGGTTTTCTTTCGCTAACGGAGCTCACGAGTTTTCTATTTTGAGTTTTGTGTTGTGAAGTTTTCAAGTTTTGGGTGAATTCTTTTGATGGATCATGGAACAAGGAGTGGCAAGAGCCTAAGCTTGGGGATGCCCATGGCACCCCCAAGATAATCCAAGGACACAAAAAAGTCAAAGTTTGGGGATGCCCCGGAAGGCATCCCCTCTTTCGTCCACTTCCATCGGTAATTTACTTGGAGCTATATTTTTATTCACCAACATGATATGTGTTTTGCTTGGAGCGTATTTTATTATTTGTGTATTTGTGTCTTAGTATGCCACAATCATCCTTGCTTTACACACCTTTTGAGAGAGCCATACATGAATTAAAATTTGATAGAATACTCTATGTGCTTCACTTATATCTTTTGAGCTAGATAATTTTGCTCTATGTGCTTCACTTATATCTTTTGAGCGTAGTAGTTTTGCTCTATGTGCTTCACTTATATCTTCTGAGCTAGATAATTTTGCTCTATGTGCTTCACTTATATCTTTTGAGTGTTATAATTTTGCTCTATGTGCTTCACTTAGATCTTTTAGAGCACGGTGGTGGATTTGTTTTAAAGAAACTATTGATCTCTCATGCTTCACTTAAATTATTTTGAGAGTCTCTTAATAGCATGGTAATTTTCTTAATAATAATATGCTTGGTATTCAAGATTTTTGAAACTTTCTTTTGAGTGTGTTGAATACTAAGAAAAGATTGAAGCATGATAATTGTTTTGAGGTATGGAGGTGATAATATTAAAGTCATGCTAGTTGAGTAGTTGTGAATTTAAAGAATACTTGTGTTAAGGTTTGTGATTCCCATAGCATGCACGTATGGTGAACCATTATGTAACGAAGTCGGAGCATGATTTATTTGTTGATTGTCTTCCTTATGAGTGGCGGTCGGGGACGAGCGATGGTCTTTTCCTACCAACCTATCCCCCTAGGAGCATGCACGTAATACTTTGCTTTGATAACTTCTAGATTTTTGCAATAAGTATATGAGTTCTTTATGACTAATGTTGAGTCCATGGGTTATACGCACTCTCACCCTTCCACCTTTGCTAGCCTCTCTAAATACCGCGCACCTTTCGCCGGTATCATACACCTACCATATACCTTCCTCAAAACAGCCACCATACCTACCTATTATGGCATTTCCATAGCCATTCCGAGATATATTGCCATGCAACTTTCCACCATCTAGTTCATCATGACACATTCATCATTGTCATATTGCTTAGCATGATCTTGTAGTTGACATGGTATTTGTGGCAAAGCCACCGTTCATAATTTTTTCATACTTGTCACTCTTGATTCATTGCATATCCCGGTACACCGCCGGAGGCATCCATATAGAGTCATACTTTGTTTTAGAATCGAGTTGTAATCATTGAGTTGTAAATAAATAAAAGTGTGATGATCATCATTCAATAGAGCATTGTCCCAAATAAAAAAAAAGAGAGAAAGGCCAAAGAAAAAAAGAAGGCCAAAAAAATAAAAAAAATAAAAGGGGCAATGCTACTATCCTTTTTCCACACTTGTGCTTCAAAGTAGCACCATGATATAGCAAGTCTCATATATTGTGCTTCAAAGTAGCACCATGTTCTTCATATAGAGAGTCTCATATGTTGTCACTTTCATATACTAGTGGGAATTTTTCATTATAGAACTTGGCTTGTATATTCCAATAATGGGCTTCCTCAAATTTCCCTAGGTCTTCGTGAGCAAGCAAGTGGATGCACACCCACTAGTTTCTTTTGTTGAGCTTTTATACATTTATAGCTCTAGTGCATCTGTTGCATGGCAATCCCTACTCACTCACATTGATATCTATTGATGGGCATCTCCATAGCCCGTTGATACGCCTAGTTGATGTGAGACTATCTTCCCCTCCTTTTTGTCTTCTTCACAACCACCATTCTATTCCACCTATAGTGCTATATCCATGGCTCACGCTCATGTATTGCGTGAAGATTGAAAAAGTTTTGAAAAAGTTAGAGTATGAAACAATTGCTTGGCTTGTCATCGGGGTTGTGCATGATTTAAATATTTTGTGTGGTGAAGATGGAGCATAGCCAGACTATATGATTTTGTAGGGATAACTTTCTTTGACCATGTTATTTTGAGAAGACATAATTGCTTTGTTAGTATGCTTGAAGTATTATTATTTTTATGTCAATATAAACTTTTGTCTTGAATCTTTCTAATCTGAATATTCATACCACAATTAAGAAGATTTGCACTGAAATTATGCCAAGTAGCACTCCGCATCAAAAATTCTCTTTTTATCATTTACCTACTCGAGGACGAGCATGAATTAAGCTTGGGGATGCCTGATACGTCTCCAACGTATCTATAATTTTTGATTGCTCCATGCTATATTATCTACTGTTAGGGACTATATTGGGCTTTATTTTCCAATTTTATATTATTTTTGGGACTAACCTATTAACCAGAGGCCCAGCCCAGAATTGCTGTTTTTTGCCTATTTCAGTGTTTCGGATAAACGGAACAAACGGAGTCCAAACGGAATAAAATCTTCGGGAACGTGATTTTCTCACCGAACATGATCCAGGAGACTTGGACCCTGCTCCAAGGAACAAAAGAGGCTGTCACAAGAGTGGGGGGGTGCCCCCTGCCTCGTGGGCCCCTCGTTGCTCCTCCGACGTACTTCTTCCTCCTATATATACACACGTACCCCCAAACGATCAGAACGGGAGCCAAAAACCTAATTCCACCGCCGCAACTTTCTGTATCCACGAGATCCCATCTTGGGGCCTGTTCCGGAGCTCCGCTGGAAGAGGGCCGTCATCACGGAGGGCTTCTACATCATCATAGCCTCTCCGATGAAGTGTGAGTAGTTTACCTCAGACCTTCGGGTCCATAGTTAGTAGCTAGATGGCTTCTTCTCTCTCTTTGAATCTCAATACAAAGTTCTCCCCCTCTCTTGTGGAGATCTATTCGATGTAATCTTCTTTTTGCGGTGTGTTTGTTGAGACCGATGAATTGTGGGTTTATGATCAAGTCTATCTATGAATAATATTTGAATCTTCTCTGAATTCTTTTATGTATGATTGGTTATCTTTGCAAGTCTCTTCGAATTATCCGTTTGGTTTGGCCAACTAGATTGGTAGTTCTTGCCATGGGAGAAGTGCTTAGCTTTGGGTTCGATCTTGCGGTGTCCTTACCCAGTGACAGAAGGGGCAGCAAGGCACGTATTGTATTGTTGCCATCAAGGATAACACGATGGGGTTTATTTCATATTGCATGAATTTATCTCTCTACATCATGTCATCTTGCTTAAGGCGTTACTCTGTTTTGAACTTAATACTCTAGATGCATGCTGGATAGCGGTCGGTGAGTGGAGTAATAGTAGTAGATGCAGAATGGTTTCGATCTACTTTGTCATGGACATGATGCCTATATACATGATCATGCCTAGATATTCTCATAACTATGCTCAATTCTGTCAATTGCTCAACAGTAATTTGTTCATCCACCGTAGAATACTTATGCTCTTGAGAGAAGCCACTAGTGAAACCTATGGCCCCCGGGTCTATTCTCATCATATCAATCTCCATCACTTTAATCTTGCTTTGCTTTTTATTTTGCTTTTACTTTTTACTTTGCATCTTTATACCAAAAATATTATATCTATCAGATCTCACTCTCGTAAGTGACCCTGAAGGGATTGACAACCCCTAATCGCGTTGGCTGCGAGTAGCTATTGCTTTGTGCAGGTACGAGGGACTTGAGCATGGGCTCCTACTGGATTGATACCTTGATTCTCAAAAACTGAGGAAAATACTTACGCTACTCTGCTGCATCATCCCTTCCTCTTCGGGGAAAACCAACGCAAGCTCAAGATGTAGCAATTACCATGCTATTTAAGACTCTCAAAATAATCTAAGTGGAGCATGAGAGTTCATCTATTTCTATAAAATAAAACTACCACCGTGCTCTAAAAGGATATAAGTGAAGCACTAGAGCAAATGACAAACTACTCCGAAAGATATAAGTGAAGATCAATGAGTAGTTGAATAATTATGCAACTATGTGAAGACTCTCTAACATTTAATAATTTCAGATCTTGGTAATTTATTCAAACAGCAAGCAAAGCAAAATAAAATGACATTCTAAGAATGGCAAACATCATGTGAAGAAGCAAAACCTTAGGATCAACCGGTACTAACCGATAGTTGTTGAAGAAGAAAGGTGGGATGCCAACCGGGGCATCCCCAAGCTTAGATGCTTGAGACTTCTTGAAATATTATCTTGGGGTGCCTTGGGCATCCCCAATCTTGAGCTTTTGTGTCTCCTTAATTCCTCTCATATCAAGGTCTCCCTAAATCTCAAAAGCTTCATCCACACAAAACTCAACAAGGACTCGTGAGATAAGTTAGTATAAACCATTGCCAAAACCTTATCATACTCTACTGTAGCAAATCACTAAAATTATTATTCAACATTGCATACTAAATTCCTCTGCATATTTAATAGTCCTATCGTCAAATAGAATCATTAAAGAAGCAAACATATGCAAACAATGCAAACATAACAGCAATCTGCCTAAACAGGATAGTCTGTAAAGAAACCAGCAACATCCATACTTCCCTAGCTCCAAAAATTATGAAAGAAAATTTCCAGTGTAGTAAATTTATCAGAGCTTAATATGCAAAAGGTTTCAACATTTTATCACATTCTGACTTTTCTAGGGAATTATTGCAACAGCGGTAAACTTTCTGTTTTCAAATAGCAACATGTATACTTGTAACATAGGCATAGTAAAGGCTATCAATGCCACTTTTATTGAAATAAAAGATGCAAAACATTGTTCTAAATAACATCAAGCAAATTCTAACAAAATAAATTGACGCTCCAAGCAAAACACATATCATGTGGCGAATAAAAATATAGCTCCAAGTAAAGTTACTGATGAAAGTAGACGAAAGAGGGGATGCCTTCCGGGGCATCCCCAAGCTTAGGCTCTTGGTTGTCCTTGAATATTACTTTGGGGTGCCTTGGGCATCCCCAAGATTAGTCTCTGGCCACTCCTTATTCCATAGTCCATCGAATCCTTACTCAAAACTTGAAAACTTCACAACACAAAACTTAAAGTAGAAAACTCGTGAGCTCCGTTAGTATAAGAAAATAAATCACCACTTCAAGGTATTGTAATGAACTCATTATTTATTTATATAGGTGTTAAACCTACTATATTCCAACTTCTCTATGGTTTATAAACTATTTTACTAGCCATTGATTCATCAAAATAAGCAAACAACACACGAAAAACAGAATCTGTCCAAAACAGAACAGTCTGTAGTAATCTGGATCAAACGTATACTTCTGGAACTCATAAAATTATCAAATAAATTGCTGGACCTGAGGAATTTATATATTAATCATCTTCAAAAAGAATTAACTAAATAGAACTTTCCAAATAAAAATGGCAGCAATTCTCGTGAGCGCTAAAGTTTCTGTTTTTTTACAGCATGATCAACAAGACTTTCCCCAAGTCTTCCCAAAGGTTCTACTTGGCACAAACACTAATTAAAAGCATAAAACCACATCTAAACAGAGGCTATATGAATTATTTATTACTAAACAGGAACAAAAATCAAGGAACTAAAATAAAATTGGGTTGCCTCCCAACAAGCTCTATCGTTTAACGCCCCTAGCTAGGCATGATGATTTCAATGATGCTCACATAAAAGATAAGAATTGTAACATAAAATGAGCATCATGAAGAATATGACTAGCACATTTAAGTCTAAAATACTTCCTATGCATAGGGATTTTGTGAGCAAACAACTTGTGGGAACAAGAATCAACTTGCATAGGAAGGTAAAACAAGCATAACTTCAAAACTTTAAGCACATAGAGAGGAAACTTGATATTATTGCAATTCCTACAAGCATATATTCCTCCCTCATAATAATTTTCAGTAGCATCATGAATGAATTCAACAATATAACCAGCACCTAAAGCATTCTTTTCATGATCTACAAGCGTAGAAATTTTATTACTCTCCACATAAGCAAAATTCTTCTCATGAATAATAGTGCGAGCAAACTCAACAAAATAATTATCATGTGAGGCATAATCCAATTGAAAACTAAAATCATGATGACAAGTTTCATGGATATCATTATTCTTTATAGCATACAAGTCATCATAATAATCATCATAGATAGCAACTTTGTTCTCATAATCAATTGGAACCTCTTCCGAAATAGTGGATTCATCACAAAATAAAGTCATGACCTCTCCAAATCCACTTTCATCAATATAATCATCATAAATAGGAGGCATGCTTTCATCATAATAAATTTTCTCATCAAAACTTGGGGGACAAAAAATATCATCTTCATCAAACATAGCTTCCCCAAGCTTGTGGCTTTGCATATCATTAGCATCATGGATATTCAAGGAATTCATACTAACAACATTGCAATCATGCTCATCATTCAAATATTTAGTGCCAATTTTTTTATAGATTTCTTCTTCTAGCACTTGAGCACAATTATCCTTTCCATCATACTCATGAAAGATATTAAAAAGGTGAAGCGTATGAGACAAACTCAATTCCATTTTTTTATAGTTTTCTTTTATAAACTAAACTAGTGATAAAACAAGAAACTAAAAGACTCGATTGCAAGATCTAAAGATATACCTTCAAGCGCTAACCTCCCCAGCAACGGCGCCAGAAAAGAGCTTGATGTCTACTACACAACCTTCTTCTTGTAGACATTGTTGGGCCTCCAAGTGCAGAGGTTTGTAGGACAGTAGCAAATTTCCCTCAAGTGGATGACCTAAGGTTTATCAATCCGTAGGAGGCGTAGGATGAAGATGGTCTCTCTCAAGCAACCCTGCAACCAAATAACAAAGAGTCTCTTGTGTCCCCAACACACCCAATACAATGGTAAATTGTATAGGTGCACTAGTTCGGCGAAGAGATGGTGATACAAGTGCAATATGGATAGTAGATAAAGGTATTTGTAATCTGAAATTATAAAAACAGCAAGGTAACTAATGATAAAAGTGAGCGTAAACGGTATTGCAATGATAGGAAATAAGGCCTAGGGTTCATACTTTCACTAGTGTAAGTTCCCTCAACAATGATAACATAATTGGATCACATAACTATCCCTCAACATGCAACAAAGAGTCACTCCAAAGTCACTAATAGCGGAGAACGAACGAAGAGATTATGGTAGGGTACGAAGCCACCTCAAAGTTATTCTTTCCAATCAATCCGTTGGGCTATTCCTATAAGTGTCACAAACAGCCCTAGAGTTCGTACTAGAATAACACCTTAAGACACAAATCAATCAAAACCCTAATGTCGCCTAGATACTCCAATGTCACCTCAAGTATCCGTGGGTATGATTATACGATATGCATCACACAATCTCAGATTCATCTATTCAACCAACACAAAGGACCTCAAAGAGTGCCCCAAAGTTTCTACCGGAGAATCACGAAGAAAACGTGTGCCAACCCCTATGCATAGGTTCATGGGCGGAACCCGCAAGTTGGTCACCAAAACATACATCAAGTGGCACGTGATATCCCATTGTCACCACAGATACTCACGGCAAGACATACATCAAGTGTTCTCAAATCTTTAAAGACTCAATCCGATAAGATAACTTCAAAGGGGAAACTCAATTCATTATAAGAGAGAAGAGGGGGAGGAGAAACATAAGATCCAACTATAATATCAAAGCTCGCGATACATCAAGATCGTGCCAAATCAAGAACACGAGAGAGAGAAAGATCAAACACATACCTACTGGTACATACCCTCAGCCCCGAGGGAGAACTACTCCCTCCTCGTCATGGAGAGGACCGGGATGATGAGATGGCCACCGGAGAAGGATTGCCCCCTCCGGCAGGGTGCCGGAACGGGTCTAGATTGGTTTTCGGTGGCTACGGAGGCTTCTGGCGGCGGAACTCCCGATCTATTGTTCGTTCTGGAAGTTTTAGGGTACAACGATATATATGGGTGCAGGAAGTATGTCGGAGGAGCTACGGGGGCCCCACGAGGCAAGGGGGCGCGCCCTAGGGGGGGCGCCCCCCACCCTTGTGAGCACCTCCCGTATCTCCTGACGTGGGAGTCCAAGTCTATCCGGTGGCTTTCGTTCCAAAAATAACTTCTCCAGTTGATTTCGTTCCGTTTCGACTCCGTTTGATATTCCTTTTCTTCGAAACACTGAAATAGGCATAAAACAGCAAATCTGGGCTGGGCCTCCGGTTAATAGGTTAGTCCCAAAAGTAATATAAAAGTGGAAAATAAAGCCCAATATTGCCCAAAACAGTAGATAATATAGCATGGAGCAATCAAAAAATATAGAATACGTTGACGTATCAATGAATTGGAGCTAGTTCTGTGTCACCCTATGTTATGACTGTTACATGATGAACCGCATCCGGCATAATTATCCATCACTGATCCGGTGCCTACGAGTTTTCCATATACTGGTTTACGCTTATTTACTTTCCCGCTGCTACTGTTACAATCACTACAAAATACCAAAAACATTACTTTTGCTGTCTTTACTTTTGTTGCCGCTACCACCACTATCATATTACTGCTACTAAACACTTTGCTGCAGATACTAAGTTTCCAGGTGTGGTTGAATTGACAACTCAGCTGCTAATACTTGAGAATATTCTTTGGCTCCCCTTGTGTCGAATCAATAAATTTGGGTTATACTCTACCCTCGAAAGCTGTTGCGATCCCCTATACTTGTGGGTTATCAACGTCTCCAACGTATCTATAATTTTTGATTCTCCATGCTACTTTATCTACTGTTTGGACTATATTGGGCTTTATTTTCCACTTTTATATTATTTTTGGGACTAACCTATTAACCGGAGGCCCAGCCCAGAATTGCTGTTTTTTGCCTATTTCAGTATTTCGAGGAAACAGAATATCAAACGGAGTCCAAACGGAATGAAACCTTCGGGAACGTGATCTTCTCACCGAACGTGATCCAGGAGACTTGGACCCTACTCCAAGAAGTTTCCGGGGAGGTCACGAGGGTGGAGGGCGCCCCCCCTGGGCGCGCCCCCCTGCCTCGTGGGCCCCTCGGAGCTCCACCGACGTGCTCCTTCCTCCTATATATACCTACGTACCCCCATTAGACCAGAGAAGGAGCCAAAAAAACCTAATTCCACCGCCGCAACTTCCTGTATCCACGAGATCCCATCTTGGGGCCTGTTCCGGAGCTCCGCCGGAGAGGGCATCCATCACGGAGGGCTTCTACATCAACACCATAGCCCTTCCGATCAAGTGTGAGTAGTTTACTTCAGACCTTCGGGTCCATAGCTAGTAGCTAGATGGCTTCTTCTCTCTTTTTGGATCTCAATACAATGTTCTCCCCCTCTCTCGTGGAGATCTATTCGATGTAATCTTCTTTTTGCGGTGTGTTTGTTGAGACCGATAATTGTGGGTTTATGATCCCACTTATCTTAGAATAATATTGAATCCTCTGAATTCTTTTATGTATGATTGAATTATCTTTGCAAGTCTCTTCGAATTATCCGTTTTGTTTGGCCAACTTAGATTGGTAGTTTCTTGCAATGGAGAAGTGCTTAGCTTTGGTTCAATCTTGCGGTGTCCTTACTCAGTGACAGAAAGTGCAAGGCACGTATTTGTATTGTTTCCATCGAGGATAACAAGATGGGTTATTTATCATATTGCATGAATTTATTCCTCTACATCATGTCATCTTGCTAAGCGTTACTCTGTTTTTAACTTAATTCTCTAGATGTTGATAGCCGTCGATGAGTGAGTATAGTAAGTAGATGCAGCAGAGTGGTCTACTTGTCACGGGTGATGCCTCTATACATGATCATACCTAGATAACTCATAACTATGCTCAATTCTATCAATGCTTCAATAGTAATTTGTTCACCCACCGCATAGAATATCTATGCTCTTGAGAGAAGCCACTAGGTGAAACCCTATGGCCCTCGTCTATTCTCATCATATCAATCTCCATACTTTATTTTACTGTTTTGCTTTTACTTTCACTTTGCATCTTTATACCAAAAATTATCCAAAATATTTATCTCTATCAGATCTCACTCTCGTAAGTGACCGTGAAGGATTGACAACCCCTAAGCGTTGGTTGCGAGTTGCTACCGTTTTGTGCAGGTACGAGGGACTTGCGCGTGACCTCCTACTGGATTGATACCTTGGTTCTCAAAAACTGAGGGAAATACTTACGCTACTGTGCTGCATCACCCCCTCCTCTTCGGGGAAAACCAACGCTAGCTCGAGACGTAGCAAGAAGGATTTCTGGCGCCGTTGCCGGGGAGGCCTACGCCAAGTCAAGTCAAGATTTACTCTCCCGTCAAATGAGCCATTTCTGGCGCCGTTGCCGGGGAAGCCTAGGCAAAAGTCAACATGCCAAGTACCCATCACAATCTCTATCTCTCGCATTACATTATTTCCATTTGCCTCTCGTTTTCCTCTCCCCCATTTCACCCTTGCCGTTTTATTCGCCCTCTCTTCCCTTTGCCTTTTGTTTGCTCGTGTGTTAGTTTTCTTGCTTGTCGTGATGGCCCAAGATGCCTACCAAATTGTGTGACTTCACAATACCAATAACAATGATTCCTTAGCACTCGATTGCTCCTCTGCCAATACTGAATCTTGTGAAATCATACTGCTTTGTGAATCTTGTTATGAAAGATCAATTCGCCGGCTTCTAGTGAAGATTGCCGCTACTCATCTAAATGGCTTTGGTTGATTTATGTGATATGCAAAAAGAAAAGGATGTCGATAAGATGTCGTTAAATTGAAGCTATTTCCTTTTTCGCTTAGAGATCGTGCTAAAGCGTGGTTTTCATCTTTGCCTAAAAATAGTATTGATTCTTGGAACAAGTGCAAAGATGCTTTTATCTCTAAGTATTTTCCTCCCGCTAAGATTATCTCTCTTAGGAACGATATTATGAATTTTAAGCAACTTGATCATGAACATGTTGCACAAGCTTGGGAGAGAATGAAATTAATGCTACGTAATTGTCCTACTCATGGTTTGAACTTATGGATGATTATACAAAAAATATGCTGGATTGAATTTTGCTTCTAGAAATCTTTTAGATTCGGCGCGGGAGGCACTTTTATGGAAATCACTTTAGGAGATGCTACTAAACTCCTAGATAATATTATGGTCAATTATTCTCAATGGCATACTGAAAGATCTACTAATAAAAAAGTGCATGCTATAAAGAAAATCAATGTTTTGAGTGAAAAGATGGATGAACTTAGGAATTTATTTGTTAAGAGTGTTTCTTCTGATCCCAATAATATGCCTTATCTACTTTGCTTGAGAATAATAATGAATCTATGGATGTGAATTTTGTTGGTAGGAATAGTTTTGGTAACAACGCGTATAAGAGGGAATTTTAATTCTAGGCCTTATCCTAGTAATCCTTCTAATAATTATGGAAATTCCTACAACAACTCTTATGGAAATTTTAATAAGATGCCCTCTGAATTTGAGAGTAGTGTTAAAGAGTTTATGAATTCGCAAAAGAATTTCAATGCTTTGCTTGAAGAGAAATTGCTTAAAGTTGATGATTTGGCTAGGAACGTTGATAGAATTTCTCTTGAGGTTGATTCTTTAAAGCTTAGATCTATTCGTCCTAAGTATGATATCAATGAGTCTCTCAAAGCCATGAGAATTTCCATTGATGAGTGAAAAGAAAGAATCGCTAGGATGCGTGCTTACAAAGATGCCTTTATTAAAGCGTGTTCTTCTAAATCCTATGAAAATCAAGATGAAGACCTGAAAGTTACTGATGTGTCCCTGATACGTCTCCAACGTATCTATATTTTTGATTGCTCCATGCTATTATCTACTGTTTTGGACTATATTGGGCTTTATTTTCCACTTTTATATTATTTTTGGGACTAACCTATTAACCGGAGGCCCAGCCCAGAATTGCTGTTTTTTGCCTATTTCAGTGTTTCGGAGAAACAGAATATCAAACGGAGTCCAAACGGAATGAAACCTTCGGGAACGTGATTTTCTCACCGAACGTGATCCAGGAGACTTGGACCCTACTCCAGGGAGTCAAAGAGGAGGTCACGAGGGTGGGGGGCGCCCCCTAGGGCGCGCCCCCCTGCCTCGTGGGCCCCTCGGTGCTCCACCGACGTACGCTCCTTCCTCCTATATATACCTACGTACCCCCATTAGACCAAAGACGAAGCCAAAAACCTAATTCCACCGCCGCAACTTCTGTATCCACGAGATCCCATCTTGGGGCCTGTTCCGGAGCTCCGCCGGAGAGGGCATCCATCACGGAGGGCTTCTACATCAACACCATAGCCCTTCCGATGAAGTTGAGTAGTTTACTTCAGACCTTCGGGTCCATAGTAGCTAGATGGCTTCTTCTCTCTTTTTGGATCTCAATACAATGTCTCCCCCTCTCTTGTGGAGATCTATTCGATGTAATCTTCTTTTTGCGGTGTGTTTGTTGAGACCGATGAATTGTGGGTTTATGATCAAGTCTATCTATGAATAATATTTGAATCTTCTCTGAATTCTTTTATGTATGATTGGTTATCTTTGCAAGTCTCTTCGAATTATCCTTTGGTTTGGCCAACTAGATTGGTAGTTCTTGCAATGGGAGAAGTGCTTAGCTTTGGGTTCAATCTTGCGGTGTTCCTTACTCAGTGACAGAAAGAGTTGCAAGGCACGTATTGTATTGTTGCCATCGAGGATAACAAGATGGGGTATTTATCATATTGCATGAATTTATTCCTATACATCATGTCATCTTGCTTAAGGCGTTACTCTGTTTTTAACTTAATACTCTAGATGCATGCTGGATAGCGGTCGATGAGTGGAGTAATAGTAGTAGATGCAGGCAGGAGTCGGTCTACTTGTCACGGACGTGATGCCTATATACATGATCATACCTAGATAACCTCATAACTATGCTAAATTCTATCAATTGCTCAACAGTAATTTGGTCACCCACCGTAAAATATCTATGCTCTTGAGAGAAGCCACTAGTGAAACCTATGGCCCCGGGGTCTATTCTCATCATATCAATCTCAATTACTTTATTTTACTTGTTTTGCTTTTACTTTTCACTTTGCATCTTTATACCAAAAATATTATCTCTATCAGATCTCACTCTCGTAAGTGACCGTGAAGGGATTGACAACCCCTAAGCGTTGGTTGCGAGTTGCTACCGTTTTGTGCAGGTATGAGGGACTTGCGCGTGACCTCCTACTGGATTGATACCTTGGTTCTCAAAAAATGTGGGAAATACTTAAGCTACTGTGCTGCATCACCCCCTCCTCTTCGGGGAAAACCAACGCTAGCTCGAGACGTAGCAAGAAGGATTTCTGGCGCCGTTGCCGGGGAGGCCTACGCCAAGTCAAGTCACGATTTACTCTCCCGTCAACGAGCCATTTCTGGCGCCGTTGCCGGGGAAGCCTACGCAAAAGTCAACATACCAAGTACCCATCACAATCTCTATCTCTCGCATTACATTATTTGCCATTTGCCTCTCATTTTCCTCTCCCCCACTTCACCCTTGCCGTTTTATTCGCCCTCTCTTTCCCTTTTCCTTTTGTTTGCTCGTGTGTTAGTTTGCTTGCTTGTTCGTCACGATGGCCTTACCTAATTTTGGTGATCTTCACCTTAAAAGGCTAGAAGATATCGAAAACAATGTCAGGAAGTTTATGGTCTTGCAATTTGAGCATAATAATTTCTTTACAAACGAGCTTAAGGAACAAAAGAGTTTTATGAGTTATATGAATAAAGAGCTCGATGATATGTCCAATGAATTTGATGGTGTAAGAGCCCAAATTGCTCATCTTGAAGAAACGACCGCTGAAATTTCGGATATGCAAGCCACCTTAGTCAATAAGATGGCCGCTAAACCGAATTCCTATGAAAATCAAGATGAAGATCTGAAAGTTATTGATGTGTCCCCTATTAAATCGTTGTTTTGCAATGTGAATCTTGATGAATCTGATTATGATCTTCCCTTACCTAGAAGGCGTTCTAAGAATTCTGAGTTTTTAGATCCTGATGATGAAATTGATAAAAAAGGGATTGAAAGAAATAAAAATCTAGATATTGCTAAACCCACTATTTTGGATCTCAAGGAATTTAACTATGAAAATTTCTCTTTAATTGATTGTATTTCCTTGTTGCAATCCGTGTTAAATTCTCCTCATTCTTATAGTCGAAATAAGGCCTTTACCGAACACATTGTTGACGCCTTAATGCAATCTTATGAAGAAAAGCTTGAGTTGAAAGTTTCTACCCCTAGAAAACTCCATGATGAGTGGGAACCTACAATTAAGATTAAAATTAAAAATTATGAGTTCCATGCTTTGTGTGATTTGGGTGCTAGTGTCTCTACTATCCCCAAAGCTTTGTGTGATTTGCTAGATTTCCGTGACTTTGATGATTGCTCTCTAAACTTGCATCTTGCGGATTCCACTATTAAAAAGCCTATGGGAAGAATTAATGATGTTCTTATTGTTGCAAATAGGAATTATGTTCCCGTAGATTTTATCGTTCTTGATATAGATTGCAATCCTTCATGTCCTATTATTCTTGGTAGACCTTTCCTTAGAACGATTGGTGCAATTATTGATATGAAGGAAGGGAATATTAAATTCCAATTTCCCTTAAAGAAGGGCATGGAACACTTTCCTAGAAATAACATAAAATTACCATATGAATCTATCATGAGAGCCACTTATGGATTGCCTACCAAAGATGGCAATACCTAGATCTATCCTTGCTTTTATGCCTAGCTAGGGGCGTTAAACGATAGCGCTTGTTGGGAGGCAACCCAATTTTATTTTGTGTTTTTGTTTTTGGTTATGTTTAGGAATAAATAATCCATCTAGATTCTGTTTAGATGTGGTTTTATCTTTTAATTAGTGTTTGTGCCAAGTTAAACCTATTAGATCTTCTTGGAAGATAGTTATTTGATCTTGCTGTAATTTCCAGAATCTTTGCGCTCAGTGCCCGAATTGTCAAAAATCACCAGAACGTGATAAAATAGTGATTCCAATTGCTTCTGATCAATAAACAAATTTCCCAGGTCTTCTAATTTTGGTAGAATTTTTTGGGTTCCAGAAGTTTGCGTTAGTAACAGATTACTACAGACTGTTCTGTTTTTGACAGATTCTGTTTTGCGTGTGTTGTTTGCTTATTTTGATGAATCTATGGATAGTAAAATAGTTTATAAACCATAGAGAAGTTGGAATACAGTAGGTTTAACACCAATACAAATAAAGAACAAGTTCACTACAGTACCTTAAAGTAGTCTTTTGTTTTCTTTCTCTAACGGAGCTCACGAGATTTCTATTGAGTTTTGTGTTGTGAAGTTTTCAAGTTTTGGGTGAATTCTTTTGATGGATTATGGAACAAGGAGTGGCAAGAGCCTAAGCTTGGGGATGCCCATGGCACCCCCAAGATAATCCAAGGACACCAAAAAGTCAAAGCTTGGGGATGCCCCGGAAGGCATCCCCTCTTTCGTCCACTTCCATCGGTAATTTACTTGGAGCTATATTTTTATTCACCACATGATATGTGTTTTGCTTGGAGCGTCTTGTATTATTTGTGTCTTTGCTTGTTAGTCTACCACAATCATCCTTTCTGTACACACCTTTTGAGAGAACCATGTATGAATTGAAATTTGTTAGAATACTCTATGTGCTTCACTTATATCTTTTGAGCTTGATAGTTTACTCTATGTGCTTCACTTATATCTTTTTGAGCGTGATAATTTTTGCTCTAGTGCTTCACTTAGATCTTTTAGAGCACGGTGGTGGTTTGTTTTAAAGAAACTTGATCTCTCATTCTTCACTTAGATTATTTTGAGAGTCGTTAATAGCATGGTAATTTGCTTAATGTTAATATACTTGGTATTCAAAATATGTGAAACTTTCTTTTTAGTGGGTTGAATACTAAGATAAGTTTGATGCTTGATAATTGTTTTGAGATATGGAGGTGATAATATCATAGTCGTGCTAGTTGAGTAGTTGTGAATTTGAGAAATACTTGTGTTGAAGTTAGCAAGTCCCGTAGCATGCATGTATGGTTAAAGTTGTGTAACAAATTGGAAGCATGAAGTGTACCTGGCTTGTGCATCCTTATGAGTGGCGGTCGGGGACGAGCGATGGTCTTTTCCTACCAATCTATCCCCCTAGGAGCATGCGTGTAGTACTTGATTTTTGATGACTTCTAAATTTTTGCAATAAGTATATGAGTTCTTTTGACTAATGTTGAGTCCATGGATTATACGCACTTTTACCTTTCCGCCATTTGCTAGACTCTTCGGTACCGTGCATTGACCTTTCTCACATTGAGAGTTGGTGCAAACTTCGCCGGTGCATCCAAACCCCGTGATATGATACGCTCTTTCACACATAAACCTCCCTATATCTTCCTCAAAACAGCCACCATACCTATCTATCATGGCATTTCCATAGCCATTCCGAGATATATTGCAATGCAACTTCCATCATCATCATCATCATGACATGCTTTACTTTTGTCATATTGCCATTGCATGATCTTGTAGTTGACATCGTATTTGTGGCAAAGCCACCATGCATTATTTTTCATACATGTCACTCTTGATTCATTGCACCATCCCGGTACACCACTTGAGGCATTCATATAGAGTCATATCTTGTTCTAGTATCGAGTTGTAATCATTATGTTGTAATCAATAGAAGTGTGATGATCATCATTATTAGAGCATTGCCCAATCAAAAAAAAGAGAGAGAAAGGCCCCAAAAAAGAGAAAATAAAAAGGGCAATGCTACTATCTCTTTTTCCACACTTGTGCTTCAAAGTAGCACCTTGTTCTTCATGTAGTGAGTCTCATATATTGTGCTTCAAAGTAGCACCATGATTTTCATATAGTGAGTCTCATAAGTTTTCTTGTTCATACTAGTCGGAATTTTTCATTATAGGACTTGGCTTGTATATTCCAACGATGGGCTTCCTCAAAATGCCCTAGGTCTTCATGAGCAAGCAAGTTGGATGCACACCCACTAGTTTTCTTTTGTTGAGCATTCTTAGCTCTAGTGCATCCGTTGCATGGCAATCCCTACTCCTTGCATTAACATCAATTGATGGGCATCTCCATAGCTCATTGATTAGCCTCGTTGATGTGAGACTTTCTCCTTTTTTATCTTCTCCACACAATCCCCATCATCATATTCTATACCACCCATAGTGCTATGTCCATGGCTCGCGCTCATGTATTGCGTGAAGGTTGAAAAAGTTTGAGATTATTTGAGTATGAAACAATTGCTTGGCTTGTCATCGGGGGTATAGAAGTTGGGAACATCTTTGTGTGACGAAAATGAAGCATAGCCTAACTATATGATTTTGTAGGGATGAACTTCCTTTGGCCATGTTATTTTGAGATGACATAATTGTTTGATTAGTATGCTTGAAGTATTATCATTTTTTATGTCAATATGAACTTTTGTCTTGAACCTTTCGGATCTGAATATTCATACCATGATTAAGAAGATTTACATTGAAATTATGCCAAAGTATCACTCCGCATCAAAATTCTCTTTTTATCATTTACCTACTCGAGGACGAGCAGGAATTAAGCTTGGGGATGCCTGATACGTCTCCAACGTATCTATAATTTTTGATTGCTCCATGCTACTTTATCTACTGTTTTGGACTATATTGGGCTTTATTTTCCACTTTTATATTATTTTTGGGACTAACCTAATAACCGAGGCCCAGCCCAGAATTGCTGTTTTTTTGCCTATTTCAGTATTTCGAGGAAACAGAATATCAAACGGAGTCCAAACGGAATGAAACCTTCGGGAACGTGATCTTCTCACCGAACGTGATCCAGGAGACTTGGACCCTACTCCAAGAAGTTTCCGGGGAGGTCACGAGGGTGGAGGGTGCGCCCCCCTCCTGGGCGCGCCCCCTGCCTCGTGGGCCCCTCGGAGCTCCACTGACATACTCCTTCCTCCTATATATACCTACGTACCCCCATTAGACCAAAGACGGAGCCAAAAACCTAATTCCACCGTCGCAACTTCCTGTATCCACGAGATCCCATCTTGGGGCCTATTCCGGAGCTCCGTCGGAGAGGGCATCCATCACGGAGGGCTTCTACATCAACACCATAGCCCTTCCGATGAAGTGTGAGTAGTTTACTTCAGACCTTCGGGTCCATAGCTAGTAGCTAGATGGCTTCTTCTCTCTTTTTGGATCTCAATACAATGTTCTCCCCCTCTCTCGTGGAGATCTATTCGATGTAATCTTCTTTTTGCGGTGTGTTTGTTGAGACCGATGAATTGTGGGTTTATGATCCAACTTATCTATGAATAATATTTGAATCTTCTCTGAATTCTTTTATGTATGATTGAGTTATCTTTGCAAGTCTCTTCGAATTATCCGTTTGGTTTGGCCAACTAGATTGGTAGTTCTTGCAATGGGAGAAGTGCTTAGCTTTGGGTTCAATCTTGCGGTGTCCTTACTCAGTGACAGAAAGAGTTGCAAGGCACATATTGTATTGTTGCCATCGAGGATAACAAGATGGGGTATTTATCATATTGCATGAATTTATTCCTCTACATCATGTCATCTTGCTTAAGGCGTTACTCTGTTTTTAACTTAATACTCTAGATGCATGCTGGATAGCGGTCGATGAGTGGAGTAATAGTAGTAGATGCAGGCAGGAGTCGGTCTACTTGTCACGGACGTGATGCCTATATACATGATCATACCTAGATAACCTCATAACTATGCTAAATTCTATCAATTGCTCAACAGTAATTTGTTCACCCGCCGTAGAATATCTATGCTCTTGAGAGAAGCCACTAGTGAAACCTATGGCCCCCGGGTCTATTCTCATCATATCAATCTCCATTACTTTATTTTACTTGTTTTGCTTTTACTTTTCACTTTGCATCTTTATACCAAAAATATTTTCTCTATCAGATCTCACTCTCATAAGTGACCGTGAAGGGATTGACAACCCCTAAGCGTTGGTTGCGAGTTGCTACCGTTTTGTGCAGGTACGAGGGACTTGCGCGTGACCTCCTACTGGATTGATACCTTGGTTCTCAAAAACTGAGGGAAATACTTATGCTACTGTGCTGCATCACCCCCTCCTCTTCGGGGAAAACAAACGCTAGCTCGAGACGTAGCATTATTAATACTAATTTCTGGCGCCGTTGCCGAGGAGCATAGCTCTATTCTTTGAGTCACTTGGGATTTATATCTGCTTATCAGTATGAAGAACTTGAGAGATCCAAAAACCAAGATATATCCCTCAACTACGAGGGGAGGTAAGGAACTGCCATCTAGCTCTGCACTTGATTCACCTTCTATTATGAGTAAGTTTGCGACACCTACACCTGCTTCTGCTATTCGTTCTGATATGTCGCATGTTATTGATGATGCCACTTCTGCTATGCATGATACTTATGATGAAACTGCTTCTATGCCTGATACTACTATGCCCCTTGGTGAATTTCTTGATGAACAAATTGCTAGGGCTAGATAAAAATAAATTATTGAATCTGAATACGATGATGAAAATATGCCTCATATTCCTGAGGGCTATCTTTTTGATATGGAATCTTCTGCCGCTATTTTAGCTTGCAGGGATAGATATGAGCTTAAGAGGTTATTAGTTAAATGGAACAAAGAATCACTTAGAGATAAAATGAAACCCGACCCTGTTTTTGCTACTTCACCTATTTGTGTTCCTGATAAGGATTATG